>NW_004949110.1:3375010-3380941 GCF_000317375.1 Microtus ochrogaster
ATTTGAACTTCTTCTGTTGAGAATTCTCTGTTCAGTTCTGTGCCCCATTTTTTAATTGGGCTAATTAGCATTTTAAAGTCTAGTTTCTTGAGTTCTTTATATATTTTGGAGATCAGACATTTGTCTGTTGCAGTGTTGGTGACGATCTTCTCCCAGTCAGTAGGTTTCCTTTTTGTCTTATTGACAGTGTCCTTTGCTTTACAGATGCTTCTCAGTTTCAGGAGGTCCCATTTATTCAATGTTGCCCTTAATGTCTGTGCTGATGGGGTTATACATAGGAAGCGATCTCCTGTGCCCATCTGTTGTGGTGTACTTCCCACTTTCTCGGGTCAACTACTCTTAACAGGGAAAGTTTCTAAGTGTCTGTTCTAATAGGATTACCAGAGTAAACAAACTGGTGGATTTAAATTTCTGGCAGAAAAATAAAATGTCTCCAGGAATTTTTGATCACACTGTGAACACCAAGATTGCCTTATTCACTGTAAAAATCCTGTTTCTAACTGTGGTGTAAGTTAGCCCTACCACATATCTTTAATCCAAGAGCTTTCTTCTTGAATATTGTAAACAGGATTAAATAAAATCAACCATAGGACAAGTGGCAGAGCAAGCCACAGTTTATAGGAAAAGAAAAAGAGAATAAGAGGAATTCAGGAGACACACAGGAAGTAAAAGAGATGGACATTGTGAAGACCTTCACAAGTTTGTTCTTTCTACCTTGACTAATGGTCAGAGAGTTCAAACCTATTCTTGCTCCTTCAAGGTTATATGATAAGATGTTTGGCCTAAGGTGTAGCTACTGGACGGCTTCCCTAGAAAACTGGATTATGATCTAAGGTGAAGTTACTAGATATCATGATCCTCAAGGGCAGATACCAGGATGTTTATCTAAGGCATGGTTACTGGGTGCTTTGACAATTAAAGAAGTAATTACACTCATCTTTTCCTTGTATCATGATAAGAAAGTCTTTGTGCTCACCCTTTTGCTTGGGTATATAAGGGCTTTGAGAAATGAATCTGGTGATATCACAGTATTTGCTGCATTCCCTCCTGATTCTAACTGTCATCACTTTTCTATTTCTTTCACAATTCTTGCTCCTCCCTCCAAGTAGGAGGAATAAGTCAGGCAGGATTTAATAGGACATCCAGTTGGAGGAGCTTTGTGTGGAATGGCATAGGATAAACTTCTCCAGTGGAGGAGGGTCAGCTGGGTGCTTTCTCTGCCTCTCTAAACTAGCAGCTTTCAGCCCAGCATCTGGCTCCCAAGTCTTATTGGTAAAATCAAATGGCTGGGACATTGTTAAAAACATTTTGTGCTCCAGCATGTGACATTACCAAATGACAGAGAAATGATGCCATCACTAGACAAGCTGAGAGGTCATCAAATTTGGTAGGACATCTGGGAGATGTTAAGTAATGAGACAATGAAAATCTTCTCCAAATTAAGAATGGGAAAAATAATTCAGGGTATTAGGATCCTGTATAGAGTTACTTTGGATTACTTGAAAATAGAAACAGAAAAAGAAAATATAAATGACTTATCTGAGACTGACATAATATCGATTATAATCACTATCAGTCTGGTAATTAATATTTTATCCTTATAGCCACAGTGATTTTTGTGATATATATGAGAAGTGAACTGATTCAGCCACCCAAACCCAAATAATCACACAGATACTACATTATTACAACACTCTTGGGCCAATGTCTCAGGCATATTTCTAGTTAGCTCTTACATTTTAAATTAATCTATTTCTATTAATCTCTGTACAGCCACAAGGTTATAGCCTACCGATAAGGTTCCAGCCTTCTGTCATTCTTCTCCTTCTTCAGTTACATGGCATCTTTCTGACTCTGTCTACACTCTCTATATATCTCTGTTTAGATTTCCTGTCTGGCTTTATTCTGCTAAGACATTGACTGAAAAAGCTTCTTTATTAACCAATGGTAATAAAACATATTCATAGCGTCAGATGGGAGTCCCTTATCATCTCCCTTTTTCTGTCTAAATAAAAAGGAAGGTTTTTAAATATAGCATAGTAAAATTACATTAACAGAATATATGTCAAACAAGGATTACAATGACAATATTTCTTTGTGTGTTTAAAGTTTCATATCTAATTTATCTCTTATCATAACTGCAAAAACTGTAACTATCTGTCTTCAACTCTTAAGAGACAGCACAATACCTAAATAAACAGGAGTTCTTTGTAAACAGCTTTCAAAGTTCTAGAAATTACAGAGACATCGCCTGGACAGTAACCCAAAGTTCTTCTGTAACATTGGGACATCCATCTTCAGCCTGCAGTCCCATAATATCTGGCAGACTTTTCAGTGAGGCAGAAAATATTGCATATTTATTCACATATTCTAAAGTATATTTAGTTTCAAAAATTTCAAAAAAATTAAATTGAAAGATAATACTTTTTCTTTTATGCAAAAAAAAATTTTTTTCTTTTAAGAAAGATGAAACGTGCCCAAAAAAGTAGCCCATCAGAGTAAAGGTTGGAGCAGACATCTATCTTTCTAGGAGAAGAAAAAGCATCCAACACAGAATCAAGAAAGCCCTGGATAAGTGAACCATCTGAAGAAAAAACATGGCTCATCAACAGAAAACATCACAAGGAAAAGAGTAAATTGGCCTAGTGAGATCGCCAACCTCCAGCTAAGGGACCTGAAATCCTGACTTGGAGCCTGGCGATGGTGGCACACGCCTTCAATCCCAGCACTTGGGAGGCAGAGGCAGGCAGATCTCTGTGAGTTCAAGACCAGCCTGGTCTACAGAGCTAGTTCCAGGACAGGCTCCAAAGCCACAGAGAAACCCTGTCTTGAAAAACCAAAAAAAAAAAAAAAATCCTGACTTGGAGCCTGAGACTAGCTCTGTCACCATGGCATCCATCTCACCTTAATGGTTCTCCCTTCCCCCGGACAACCACGTTATGTTCTTAACAAATAGTAGACATCTTTGGGTTACTGCTGTGTTCTACCCAATCAAGTTTGCCACTAAGCTGAAAATCACTACTCAACGATCAGCTTCTATAAATTGCCACAAACTGCTCAGGACAATCAAATTTTTGAGTTCATATGAAACTGACATAAACATTTTACAAAACTTGAACTCAAAAATACTTAGCCATAAAACTGCTAAATACAACCAAGCTGGACATTGTGAAAAACTCAACAGAAATAGTTTCATTATTGTAAATTGTCTTATTATGTTAGCGTTACAACCCATCCTTTTTATTTAGACAAAAGGAAGAAATGTTGTAGGATATTTGATCACACTGTGAATCCCAAGATTGAATTATTTACTGGAAAAATACTTTTATCTGGGGTTTGGTTCAGCCCTAGTACACACCATTAATCCAAGAGCTTTCTGCTTGAACATTGTAAACAGGATTAAATAATATCAACCATAAGTCTAGAAGTAACCAGCTGATAGAAAAAAAAACATATAAGGTTAGAGGGAGTCAGGAAGATGGAGAGAGAGATGCACAGAGGACATCTGGTTGGATGAGTTTTTCTTTGTAATGTCATAGGACAAAGGTCTTTTTCTGGGGCATCAGCAGAGGAAGAAGGTCAGCCAAGTGCTTTCTCTGCCTCTCTGATTTCGCAGGCTTTCACCCCAGCACCTGTTGAAATAATTTTCCCATGTTTCAGAAGTATCTTCCTGGGTTCTTACAAAATGGAGATATTTTGTAAGAATAAAATGTGTTCTAATTTTGTGAAGCAGAATAAAAAAGTAATAAATACCGAGTAAGGATTAGATATAGAAAATTATAGATAAGAGATCTATTTTCTGATAAATAAGATTCAGGGGAAAATAAATGTGCTTTTAAAATAAAACGGTATTTTAGACAGTTTTTACACTAAAGTAAAAGATTGCTTTAAGATGAGAAAGTAGCAAGGCTAAAACTAAAAAGCTCTGCAAACTCCAGAAGGTCCAAGAACATTCCAAAAGATTCCTGAGAGCAAATGTAATGATGGAATGTGCATGATTAAATTTACTGTGACTAGAGGTTCCTTTTCCTAGGGCTAGATGGCTGCTAGAAGCTTATTTTATCAGTAAGCTGGCTTCAGACTTTTGGAGAGACCTGCAAAAGCATCCATCAGACATAAGACACTGCAAATTAACCTTTCATTGTTGAGTTTTTGTGTTTTTAACAATAGAGATAAGACAGATTAAACTGCCTAGAGTAAAAGATTAGAGGCAAGAGACAAAGGCTATTTGATGCTACTTGAATTGGGTGACAGAATTCCTCAGAGAAAACCCACACCAAAGAGACTGAATTGTGAAGAAGCAGCAATTGCTACAACCATGCATAACCAAGGCACTGGAAAAGAGTTACCCTCAACAGTGTTTTAAGAAACAGATCCCAGCCCATCTGCAAACAAGGGAAAAATGATGCACCAAGTTCCATGGATTAATACTTGACTTATTGCTGTAATGAAGTTCCTGACAGAAAAATTATTGCGGATGGAATAGGAAGAAACTGGTCACATTGGCATCCACCCTCAGCAGCAAAAGAACAATGAAAACTTGTGCTGGGACTGTTTCCAGTCTGGAATACCAGCCCAGGGACCGGTATCATTTACACTCTTGATAGTTCTTCTCACCTTAGTTACCTTAATCTCAAAAATCCCTCACACACATGCAATCAAGAAAATGCCCAAGACATATGTCCACAGACTAATCTGATTGAGGTAATCCTGACTGAGACTGTCTCATGCAACTCTGAGCTGGATCAAGTTGAAAGCTGCTGCTAACTAGTAAAGTTCCCAAAGTATTTACTAATTCCAACAGTGCTTCAAAATTCAAAGTCCAACTCTCATGTGAGACTCCCGGAAATATTTGTTAGTTCCTATAAAATAAAAAAAAGTTACATACTTCTAAAATACAATGACAGAGAATGAACACTCTCATTTCAATAGGTAGTAATGGGGACACAAAAATTTGATCAAAGAAAGACCAAAGAACCACAGGGCACAGAGCAAACACTCAATCCTACAGCTCCATATCTGGTATCTGGAGCTCATGATGGTATTGTTTTGGCTCTAAATAGCCAAAATACAATACAAGAATAGCCCCACTGCTCCAGCTATGCTGCCTGCAGTACACACAGCCTCTCTCTTTTGGCCAGTTCTATTCTCTACTTCATACTTTTCTTTGATATATGCCCCCACAAACCTGACATCTGAAATATCTTGAGGTCTTCAACTTCATAGCTATATGCAGTTGGAGTTTGACCCTGCCATTCATGCCTGACCTAGTAGTTCTCTGGAATCATAGTTCATGATTCCATAAGCAACTCAATTTTGTATATTTCATGTAACTAACGCAGTAATGCCATATGCACAGAATGCCACTTTAATGGCCTGTAGCCGAGCTGCTTGTAGAGTTCTTGTCACCTCTCAAACCTAAAGTGCAGGCATCCACTGTTTACAATATTTAAGAACTTTCCTGGCTCAGATTTCCATAGTCTCTCAAATTCCCCATCCATATCTATTTAAAATATCTAAGAATAATCATATAGTCAATCTTATATCAACAGCCTGACTTCTTGGTATCAATTTTCTCTGTAATTACTTATTTTGTGGCTGAGAAAATACCTGACAAAAGAACTTGTAAAAAAATAGGGCTTGTTCTGGCTTACAAGTCTAGGGGATACAGCCCATGCTAGCAGCAGTGGTATGGCATTTGGGGCAGGGGTATCAAATCACATTGTATCTACAGTCAGGAAGCAGAGAGGAATAAATGCTTGTGCTTAGCTTGCTTTTTCCTTTCAAGCCAGTCTAGGACCATAGTTAATGGAATGAAAATACCCACAAGTAGGGTGACTGTTTCTCAATTACTCTAATCTAGGTAATCCTTCATGAATACACCAAGGTAGACATTTTCACAATGGTTCTTTTTTTTTTTTTTTTTTTTTT
>NW_004949110.1:3381041-3389806 GCF_000317375.1 Microtus ochrogaster
TTTTTTGTTTTTTGTTTTTCGAGACAGGGTTTCTCTGTGGTGTTGGAGCCTGTCCTGGAACTAGCTCTTGTAGACCAGGATGGTCTCGAACTCAAAGAGATCCGCCTGCCTCTGCCTCCCGAGTGCTGGGATTAAAGGCGTGCGCCACCACCGCCCGGCTTCACAATGATTCTTAATCCCATCAACTTGACAGTCAACGTGAGAAATCACACTTTGAAGGAAAATCAGAACTTCAGTATTGCCCTTACATACTGAAGATGCCCAAAGTTCCCTAAAATAAAAAGCCCTACTCAAGGGACTATCGATGTCTAATGAAGTGTCTTTGATTGGAAAGACAAACAAATGTCAATTTTTCTGTTGTTTTTTTTGAGACAGGATTTCTCTGTGCATCAGTCCTAGCTGTCCTAGAACCAGCTCTGTAGACCAGGCTTGCCTTGAACTCACAGAGATCCACCTATCTCTGCCTCCTGAATGCAAGGATTAAAGGTGTGCACCACCACCATCCGGCTACACTTTATAAGATGTAAATAACCAGACTGCTTACAAATTGCATCAACTCAGTCATGCTCTAAGGCTATGCACATGGCTTATGTCACTCTTTGAAAATTAAATGTAAGCCCATTTTTTTTTTCCAAAACAATAGTAGCCACTCAACAAGGCTCTATCTAGCATGTACAATAAGTTCTTTGGTCTACAACAAACCAGCAAGAAACGAATTAATTAATTAATTAAAAATAATTTAAGAGGATTTATGCCTCATATAACACAGAAAAAACTATCATTAACCACTCTGTTTGTTTGTTCGTTCAGAAAAATTATATAGTCCGCAATCCAAAATGTTCTTAGGGTTTATCTGCCCTTTCTCTGTAAAACCTCCAAATACTCCAAACCAGGGGCTAGACTGCCCTTCCTCAAGAGGCTTCTCTTATGTGAGGTGTCCTTTTGTATGTTGTGAACATGTGTTGGCTTTATGTGTTGATGAATAAAGTTATTTTGGCATATGGCAGGGCAGAATATAGGTAGGTGGAAAAGTCAAATTGAATACTGGGAAAAAGAAGGTCAGGGTTGAAAGTAGCGCCAGCAACTGCTGGAGGAGAAAGATGTCAGAGCATCTATGACAAGCCACAGGTTACATGGTGATAGACAGATTGATAGAACTAGATTAATGTAAATGTAAGAAGTAGTCAGTAGTAAGCCAAACAATTATAACTAATATTAAGCCTCTGAGTGGTTATTTTATGAGTGGCTGAGAGACCAGGTTGGAAGCAGAAAAGCCTCCAGCTACAATTTTCCCTAGATAAGATAGCCATTTTGGTTACTTATCCTCTTTTCACACGTTCTCCTCTTGGCTGCTGCTCCTGGTTCCCCTTGATCTCCTCTTCCTCCTCCACCCACGTAACCTTCCTTACATGGCTCAGAATCATGCCTGCTCTGGAATTTCCCAGGTGTCTCTGCCTCTAAATTTCTCCCCCTTTTATCTACAGTGAACTGTCTCCTAACCACCATACCTAGGAGCAGTCATGTCCTTCCTTTTTCTTTCTTTCTTTTTTTTTTTCATTTGCCAGCAGCTTCCCTTAGTTATGGAAGGAGATTCCATTCCTTCTCTATATCCTTGATTCTAAAGCCTCAACCATTGACCATGGCTGCTAAATTCTGCTGTTTGCTGGGATTAGAACAAGGACCCCTCATCCAAGGAAGACCAGGTTGGACATGAACTCAGAGATCAACCAGCTTCAGCCTTCCTCGAGCTGGGATTAAAGGTGTGAACCACCGCTCTTAGCACTAAACTTTGTAAAATTTTCTTTTCACTTTCCTTTAATGTTCTTTTTACAAGTTGGAAGCTTAGCTGTGTGGGGTCTTACTCTGCGGTCAGACTCTTTATTCCACTTAGCGTTTGGCTTTTCTGTAATGTGTTTACACTCCCTGGTGTTCCTTCCTCCTCAAACTGTACATTTGTACTGTTCCTCACCCGGCTTGCTCCTTTTCATTATAGACCTACATAACTAGCCATTAAGAACCATAACACAGTCAACACAATTAATCTCAAAATTCTTCAATTTAGCCTCAGGTAGACTTTTCAGACAAGGGCAAAACAAATCCAAAATATTATAAAAACGATCTCTAAACCACATACTATATAATTCAGTTCTCCTCTGAAACCTTTTAAGCCTGGCTCCCGCAGTTCAAATCACCTTCAGCACCCCTGGTTTTCATGTTCCTTCTAGAATTGTTCATTAAGTCTTGCTTAAAATGCCTAATTGGTTTGCTAGTCCAAAGCCCCAGTGTTCAAATTCTTCCAAACAATAACATGGTCTAGCCTATCAAAACATTCCCCCAGCCCCTGGTACCAAATTCTGTCATAATTAGTGTTTTGTTGCTATGATGGGACAGAGTGACCCTGGCAACTTTTATGAAGGAAACATGTAGTTGGGGTTAACTTACTGTTGAGAGGTTTAATCCATTATCATCATGGTGGAAAGCATGGTACCATGCAGGCAGACATGGTGCTGGAGAGATAGATGAGAATTTGACATAAGGATCCACAGGAAGCAGGAAAAGAGAGAGGCACCGAGCCTGGGATGAGCATTTGAAATCTCAAAGTCCACCTCCAGTGACACACTTCTAAAAAGGCCACAACTACTCCAACAGGGCTGCACTTCTACTCCTTATGGGCCTATGGAGGCAATTTTCATTTAAACCACCACACGTGTCTATCAGGACTTGTACCCTTCCTTTTTTTATTTTTTATTTCTCCATTGTTTTTCTTTATACTGTTCATATAACATACAATCAATAACTAAAGCCTCACTCTATTTCCTTTTAATTCACTATTGTGTTCCTTTTTAAAATTCGTATGTTTTCCATAGCACCCAAATGTAACTGAGATTGTGTTATTTTTACCACACATGGGATCTCACTCAAACAGTAATGGAATGAAGACAGCTGTCTTCTGAAGCCTAAACCCTCTTCCAGTTTTGACAGCAGCACAGGAGGAAACTGTGTCCTTGTTCGAGTACTGAATGAAATACCCTGCAACCAAGGCAGTGTGTCCTAGTCTTTAAGATTTGCATGCCCAGAATTAGTACGTTTTTAACAACTCATTAACATCATAGTTACCAGATACCTCATGACAAGGAGTATTTGATAGCGTCACCACAAATTTTAGATATAACAGCAGCATATTGTCTTCTAGATTCCTCTCAAATGGAAACGCTTAGAACTTTTCATGTTCCCACTTAGATCAGACCTGATAAGAGGATATATGCTTCTAGTAAACACAATAAGGTATTTAAAATGGGTCTTTATTAAGTGTTCCTTAACTTTTAAATTTTAGGGCTCAAAGTCACAGAGGGGCAAATTGAGGTAGAATATAAACATGAAAAAAATAAAAATTTTAAGGCAAAGTAATCTCTCACCCGCTGAAATGCAAGGATCACAATATACTTCACATTTACTGTGAATGTTGAATTACATATATATGTACATACATACATATGTGTGTGTGTGTGTGTGTGTGTGTATCACGTTAAAATAGCTTTGAATCAAGGAGGTAGGGATATTGCTTATTTGATAGACTGCTTACTAAGTATGCAGAAGACCATGACTTTGATCCTTTTCAATCTTAGCTATAGAAAGTGGATGCAGTGAGTATCTATACTTTGGGGTAGAGGCAGACAAAAGACATGTTTAAGATTATCCTAGGCTACAGAGAAAGCATAATGCTAACCATGTGTGTGTGTGTGTGTGTGTGTGTGTGTGTGTGTGTGTGTGTGAGAGAGAGAGAGAGAGAGAGAGAGAGAGAGAGAGAGAGTCTGTTTCAAAGAACAAACAATAAAGAACCAAGCTTAAAGCCTCAGTTCTTGGGTTAGGCCTCATTGCTCCTGCAGCTTTTTTCTGGAAATTTCACATAAGACTATTAACGTTGTTTACAGTAAAGATATACAAACTTTCTACATTCCTGAGATCCTTATCAATTATAATGTTGTCACCTGTTTCTGAGAGCTACATTCTGACCTCTAGGGTTTTTTTTTTTAATCAATTCTTTAAAGATTTCTGTTTCCCAAACCTCCAAATTTGTGACTATGGTAAAGGTAATCATCTTAGGGGTGTTACTGCTGTGAGACATACCATGACAAAAATAACTTGGTGACCAAATGGTTCCTTGCACCTTACCCTTCCACGTAACATTCCACCATGGAGGGAAGTCAGGACTGAAACTCAAGCAGCACAGGAACCTGGAGGCATGATCTGAGGCAAAGGCCTTAAATGAATGCTTGCATGTTGGCTTGCTCTTGCCATGATTTTCTTATACCACTTTGGCCAAGCTGCCCAGGACTGTCATTGTCTTCAATGATCTCAGTCCTATGGAATCAGTCATCAGTCAAGAAAATGCCCTACAAACTTGACTGTAGGCTAATTTTATGAACACATTTCCTCGACTAAGATTTCCTCTTCTCAGATATGTCTAGGTTTATGCCAACTTGTCAGAAACAAACCAGGCCAATAATGAAATGTGATTCTTTCAGATTAGCCAATATCACGTGATACATCTCCTTTTCATACAGATTCCCCTCTGATAAATCATCACATTATTTCATATTCAATTTATGCAGCACTGTTATTAACTTGCCATTTGTCTGTTTTAGATATAAAAATACATTGAACTGTTTTACTGGCTTTTCACTCAGGTGGCAGAAGTGCAGCTAATCTGACCTGTTTTTTTTTCCAGTGAATTAGTACATGAATCTTCGAAATATACTTGGAGAAAAAGAATAAGCAATATGGAGCCAGAGAATGAGTAGTTTGTCCATGGGTATGGGTTTCTCGATATAGGGTAAGAACAAAATATAACTAGTTGTCTAAGAAAATATGAATGAGATGAATAATTTCCTACAAATTCTATGCAATATTGAAGTTGTGCATAAAGCATGCATGTGTGGGGCACACATGTGCACGCACACACACACATGGGGGGCATATTTGAACTTTTTCATTTAAATACAATGAAAATTTATTTTGCTGAGACAGGGTTTCTATATAGCTTTGTGTCCTGGGGCTAGCTCTTGTGTAGATAGGCTGGCCTTGAACTCACAGAGATCTACCTGCCTTTGCCTCCTGAGTTCTGGGATTAAAAACACATGCCACCGGGGCTGGAGAGATGGCTCAGAGGTTAAGAGCATTGCCTGCTCTTCCAAAGGTCCTGAGTTCAATTCCTAGCAACCACATGGTGGCTCACAACCATCTGTAACGGGGTCTGGTGCCCTCTTCTGGCCTGAAGGCATACACACAGACAGAATATTGTATACATAATAAATACATATTAAAAAAAAACGCATGCCACCACTACCTGGCTAGGAAATTAAAAAAAAAATTTGCCACTTACTTTCTGAGAGATCTTAGAACACCTACTTGTTCAACATCAAACTTATGCTTCTCATCTTTCAAGTGGAAATAATACTACACAATTGTTAATGAGAACACATAATAAATTGAAGTTGCTGTTTTAACACAACTGTTAAGCAGCTTCTAGGTTCTGTGTGGACAACCATATATTACATGTATCTGTCTGTTTTTCTTGAAATCCATGGGAAATTAAAACTTAAATTTTGGGGCAGTAGTATCAAAATTATTCTACATAAGCACACTTACACAGCTTTCTGTGACATGTAGAAGGCTCATAGTAGATAGGAAAAACATTGAAATAGTAATAACTCATTGAGTAGCCATTATGCTTATTTTAAAGTCATTTCCATGCAATAATTTAGTGTCAATAGTTAATAATAATAAAATAATCATTACACTGGTGTTGAAGAAGCAGAAGACCCCGTTCTCTTACATATTACAGAAACGAAGACAGAAAAGAGCATGTATTTAGAAGCGAGCCAGGCTAAGTCTCTTTTAATTATTAATTTAAAACTGATTATTATTTCATTAGTTAAATTGAATTACTTGTTTTAAAAAGTTTTTCTACTGTGTCTTTTGTCAGTTCTCGAACACTAAGCACAAGTCAGTAGCCCGTTAAAACAGGTGAGAATAATGGGCTGCTGTAGTTGAGAAATATGTTATTTTTTATTTCTGAAAAAAGATATTAAAAAGCATCTTGTCCGTTTCAGTCACTGAAATAACACTTCTATTTGACTTATATTTCCCAGATTTTACATCTTTGTTTACCCAGACTTATGTTTCTGGCTTTTTCCAAAGAACTTCAGAATGTATAGTGTATGTCTTGCTTTTGTGCATAACTGCATTTGATCACCTAGATTTCTTGTACTCTGTGACTGTATACATTGCACAAATAAAAAAACAAAATATGGGTTATGTTTTTAAAAACCATTATAATAAATTGAATAACATAAACTGATTCAGAATATTATACTTAAAAACAATATTAGAATTGATTAGATACATGAGACAAGTATGGGGCATTATAGTTACCCTACTGAAATTCTTGTAATAAATGTAAACTTCAGGTGTAAAGAATCAGCAAGACTGGGATGGAGGGGGGGAGTTCTGAACAGAGCAAATAAGACAGGTATTTTTTTCTGAAATAAATGTTGATCAGAATGTCACCCTAACTGTGTAGCATTTTGTCCAACAAATTTCACTACTCAACATACCATTTCTGCTGGGTTTCAGATATTATTACCTGAGGTGGAGAGGAGAAAATTGAAAGATGAAAGGTTTACAACTAAACCAAGCTCTGGCAATGACAGAGGCAGGATTAAAATTTTTTCTCTAATAAAAACAGCATAAATGGGCATCTTTAAAGATAATTTGAATGATATTAATTTTTGGAAATTAAAAAATATTGGAATATAACTAAGTGTAGTGCATTTTCCAATGCAGTAATATTTTTGTAAATGACATAAATATGAGAATATGTAAAAGTATATGTTAAATATTCATGTCACCCTCATATAGATAATGCACTGAACAGAATAAATCAATAGAGTATTTTCAGGAAAATTTGTTAACTAATAAATGGTCTAAATTAATTATATGCCTTATATTTACTAAAAGCTGTCCAGTGCAGCTTTTCCCTAAGGTCATCAACTTTTGGGTGAATTCAAATGGTTTGGACAAAGCGTCTTATGTATATAACATAGCTCTTCATGCCAAAGAAGTGGTTCTCAAACTGGATTCTCTGAGAGCTTGTAAAGCCAGGTTTACTTCCTCCCGCACTCAGTGTTGCTGATGCTGTAGATCCCTCGGGGAATATAATAAAGACTGCGTTTCTAGGGATTCCCTGGATGGTGCTAATGGTGGTGAAACAGGGAGAGAACTTCAACCTGCTACCAAAAGGGATATGTAGCCTGCATGTGATCACTACCTACACACTCTGATGGAGAAGAAAACGACTCTAAGAAAGAACATGGCAGTTCTCATCATGAAGTTGGAAACACCTTCCATGGTAACCAGAAGGGGATGCTGGAGACTTAGCTGTACATGTTGAAAGTATTTCTATTTCTTGCTGGGGATCTGGAGACATCCAGAGTATAACAAGCCTCCAGTCCTACACATAATTGACACCATGTTAGGGAACCATTCTGACCTGAAAACCTAGAGGCCCCAATGCCTGCAAAATAGAAACAAAGATCTAGTCTATAGTTCCAGAATCATCCCCAAATTAAAAAATTCTAAATGTGCTAACCATGTTTTTTTCTTTCTGTAATTCTGCTTGTTAATTGAAGTGTGACAGTTAGGATATAGACTTTGTGTATAAAACCCAAAGAGCAGCAAGTCTCAGGACTGCATGAATTCGGCAAATCCCCCATACTGCCACTGGCCAGCATAGTGTTGGCTTTAACTATGTCTGTATGATAATTACCTTTATTGAAAGTGCACACTATCTTAGGTTCTAGAGTATTGCACAAGGGAGAGGGTCATCCTACTCAATCCATATTCTACGCACCTTAAAACCCAGTTCTTGGCTTCAGTGGGACTCCATGGAGAGTAATATGTAATTCATCAAATCAGCTTCCATTACAGAAACCCTCTCCAATAAACTTTGTTTTATGAATTTTTTTTCTGCAAAAGAGTTATAAAATAGAGGAGAAAGAAACATTTTAATACAAACATCTTGGTGTTGCAAATATATATATATATATATATATATATATATAGAGAGAGAGAGAGAGAGAGATTATATTGTATTATAGTATATATTTTATTATATATATATAATTATATACGTGTATATATATTCTGAGGTATAGAAGCTGGCACATCAGCAACCTGTCTAAGATTTCCAAGGTTTACTTGGCAGAAAAGAGAAATGGACATAAGACCTTTAAAAAAGAGGTTAAATGGTGTGGCTTTTGCTTACTGAGTTCTGTGTTTTATGACCCATGACACTTCTTGTTCAAATAAGATCTTTCAATGAAAATCATGAAATTATTATTTTTCTATCTGTACAATTAGCTCATTTTTATTATGTTATAAAAATGATCATATTTTATATAGATATTAGCTTGAATATTGTGTTCTAATTCAACTGTAGAAATGTGTTGTTAAAAGAAAATTTATGCTGAAAAATGTTTAAAATGTGTTGAAACTGCAGTATTAATGCTCAGTCAGGGTAAAGACACTCACTGTCACACATAACAACTGAGTTCCATACACATGGACTCCCATATTAGAAGGGAATCCCAATTTCAAGTTATCCTCTGATCTCCATATGCGTGCTAGGGCATTTCTGTTCTCATACATACAGGCATGCACACATGCATGTGTGCACTTGTGCACATGATCTCTCTCTCTCTCTC
>NW_004949110.1:3396406-3399784 GCF_000317375.1 Microtus ochrogaster
CTGGGGGGCCAAGGAACCTCTGAGCTCCCCGTCCCAGGCTGGCGCCTCGGGGCCAGAAACTCACCCCAAAGCTAGGTCTCCTGGCGCCTAAGATCAGGCCTCTGTGCTGGATGGGCAGGTCGCAAACAAGGCGCCAACCCCCAAAGCTAGGTCTCCTGGCGCCGAAGATCAGGCCTCTGTGCTGGATGGGCAGGTCGCAAACAAGGCGCCAACCTGCTTGTTGCAGGCAGGCTATCTACATGCCTTTATTGTTAAGACCACAGGCACTTCTTTCCTTTTCCTAGCAACTGTGTTATTATTTAGTTTGATGGGTTCTCTGAACCAGCCCTGTAGTGTCATTGATATGGCTCTTCAGTTCAATGGAAATAACACTATATGAGACCCTCTTCATTGGATGAACTACTTCTCTGTGTTCTAGGGGATTTTGTTCTCCGTCTTTGATTATCTATATGACTTTCAGGGGAAAGGCTAGATGTTATGAACAGAAAAACTTTTCCAGATTTAGCCATTTTTGCAAGTAATTAATATTGTGATGTCACAATCTACAATGATGTCGAAACAATATACATGCTCATCTCTACTTTATTCTTTTCACTGGTCCTTTCTGCGGCTCTAAGTTCTTGACCCAGCCAGCAGATTTTGTGTGAAAATTACTTTCTTCTGTTCTTCACATTTCTGCACTGACTCATTTTACTATGATTTTTAATTGATTTTATTGAGCTATACATTTTTCTCTCCTCCCTTCCCTTTACTATGATTTTTGTAGGTAAGATTCCATTTTCAAATGTTAGAAGCATGGATATATACATATGTATTTTTCAACACTTTGTTCTTAAGGGATATAATGAGGCAATTTATGCATATTTCCACACATAGTAAACAAGGCTAATTAGAATTTGTGATTAGGAAGCCTTCATAGTTTTTTGGAAGTTAAGTAGTAGTGATTAGGGGATTGTGATTGTAGATTTTGCCAGATTATTTTCTACTCAAGAGTACTTTGTGAATAAAAGTTTTAAGATCAGGTGAGAGAAAAATGAAAGATTGAAATCTTTAAAGTAAACAAGATTAAAATAAACTTGTACTTAAAACAAAGCCTTTATAGCATTCAGATGCAGGAAGAATTGCAATGTCAAGAACTTGGGTGGGGATGAGGGTCCAGAAACAAGGGGATAAGGAGAGGGGTGAAGGCAACACAAATACCACATAGTAATTTTAAGGTTTAGGCCATAGTTTTTCAGCAAAGCTTTGTCTTACCTTACAATACAATAAATGGCATATTGTAAATAAATTTACAATAGAGTAAATGGAAATGTAAAAAAAAGTACTCATTTTACTAATGCTTTATTTTGGTTATTCTATGAACCAGTAAAGCTTTATTTTAATAGAGTGAAACAATAATAACTTTCAAACAGTTTACAATTAATTGTAATTATCAATTATATCCAAAGAAACTCCAGAGACTTGAATCATAACAAATAATTATATGAATGCTATGTTACATTATGTGAGTCACAGCTATGCCACATGATAGGTTTTTTTGATATTTCTTGTATTCTAAAAAATGCTGACTGCTACTCTTGCATGTGAAGTCAGAAACAGATACCTATGTTATGTATAAAAGAGAAAAAATAAAATTTCTTATTAGATAAGGAGAGGGGTGAACGCGACACAAATACCACACAGTAATTTTAAGGTTTAGGCCATAGTTTCTCAGATTTCCATTTTATATATTCCTAGCATATGTGCTGTACATTTCTGAGAAACTGTATACCAAGTCAGTATGACTGTGTGCGTATCTTGCCTATCAACATCTAAAAAAAATTAGCCTCATATTTAAAGCAGTATGTTAATATGCAGACACTTCACTGTGAGGATAAAATTGCTTTTAAGTCAATTATTACTCAAATGCTAAAGCACTCTGCCATGACGCTAATCCTGAGTAGAACAACTTGACCTTTAAAAATTCTTAAAACCTCCCTGAATAATTACTGCTCAGAGCAGTGTTGGCAGATTTTCAGATTAATGATGAGATTATCTTGTTTCATCTGTTAGCATTTTATGTACTCCCTTTTATCATACCTTCTGAGTCTTGATTTCTATCAGGCCCATCTCTTTTGATTTCCCTCATCACTTCATTATCTAGTTTCTTTTGTTAAATTGTTTGTTTGTTACAACTTTAGAAATGACCTACCTCTAGTTACCTAATGCATACGGTCCCAAAGTTTTGTGTCTTAGAGAGTAGTTGTCCTTTGGACCACAATAGAAACAAAGACTTGACTAGGAAGCTTCCCAGAGCTAATGATTCAAATGCTTTCCCATCTACTACAGATAGGATTTTTGTCTGTGTCCTTGTTCATAAGATTCATATGTTGAAACCCTAAATCTAACATGAGTGTATTGGAACATAGTGTTTCTAAGGACCAAAGGTTAAATAGGATTAGAATGACAGGGCCATGGTAGTAAGATCAGTGCCAATTCTGGTTTCATTTCTGTTACTATAATAAAAACCCTGACACAAAACTTCTTAGGAGAGAAAGGTTTTATTTTAGTTCTCAGTTCCAGATTATAGTCCATATCTGAGAAGTGATATTGGCAGGAAATTGAAACAGCTCATCACAAGATATCTGCAGTCAAGAGCAGAGAGAGAACGTATGTGTGTGTTCTTCATTTTCAGCTAGGTTTCTGTACTTGTACCATAAAAAAAAAACTTAGCATATTGATCTGGCTAACCAGATTGATGTAGCTGACCAACAGAGCACTTATTTAGCATGTTCAAAGACAGAACGTTAGTCTTTGGTAGAGGGATGAAGGGGAAAATGTGAGCACATCCTATTCTGAAGCTCATTTTAGAATGAACAAGTGCTACTGTTCCTGTTGAGGATCCAACTGAAATCATTATCTCAAATACTTCAGTATCTTTGTTCGGGTTTACTATTGTTGTGAAGAGACACCATAACCATGGCAACTCTTATGAAGAAAACATTTAATTCAACGTAGTTTGCTTGCAATTTCAGAAGTTCATTCCCTTATGATCATGAAGAGAAGCAAGGCAGCATGCAGGCAGATGTGGTGCTGGAGAAGAGAGGCTACATCTTGCAAGCAACAAGAATGTAACAGTGAGGGAATCTTGAAAGAAAGAGACCTCAAAGTTTCCCTCCCCCACAACAGAGACACACTTCCTTCAACAAGGCCACACCTCCTAATATTGCCACTCCCTTTTGGGTTCATTTTCTTTCAAACCACCATAATTAGCTATCCTGAATCACATCTAGGTACAAAAGTTAAGCCAAATATGAGTGAGTACATCCCATGTTCCTCTTTTTGGGTCTGGCTTACCTCACTCAGGATAGTGTTTTCTATTTCCATCCATTTGTACGC
>NW_004949110.1:3400467-3407540 GCF_000317375.1 Microtus ochrogaster
GTGGCGGGGAGGAGGCGGAAATCCTCAATAAATAAATAAATTTAAAAAAAAGTTAAGCCATTTGGAAGTGGACACAAATCACTGCTGTCCTGGACTCAGACTCTTAGCTGTCCCAGGTATCCAGCACATCCAAGCTGGGGCCCCTGAAGCCTAGAAGTAAAAGAGAGTCACTGCACTAGTAGTACCAATGTCTGGATTACAAACTTTGTCTCAAGAACGGAGTGCATTTTTTTGCTACTAGCATAGTAAGAACTATACTGCTGAAGAATTGGTGACTATCATTAACAAAACAGAATTTTTTTGCTCTCGTAAGATGATGTAAATATCAAATATATAGCTCAGCAAATTAAAAGCTGTCTAATAAGAATAAATTTGTTGACAATACAGCTATTTCAGAACATAATAGATTAAGTTCACAAAAGTTAAATTTAGAATAACTATGACAAGCATATTGATGACACATGTTCACAATTTTTTATACTGATTTTAAATAACAAACTACAGCAAAATTAATTATAACAGCCATCACTACTATGGTTTGGGAAAACTATGAATCTGTTCCTTATTTCAAGAAAGATTATGCAAAATTGACAAAAAATGTGGTTTCAACTACAACATCATTATTTTAAGATGTTGTTCAAAACCATGTTACAATATTGGACTACATAATTAAAGAGTATTAAAAATTGACACAATGTGGTTTCAACTACAATATCACTATTTTAAGGTGTCAGGTTCACTCAAGCTGGTGGAACTGATGGCTGGGGAATATGCATAAGAACAAATTAGGCTCTCTGATTGTGAGTGGCAGTTCTGTGGCTTGAGCAGCTTGTGGGGTGTGGGGGTCGGTGTTAGCCCAGACCATACATTATTTCTCTCAATCAGACCATACATTATTTCTCTCTCTGGGCTGGCGTGGAGGCACAGGAATAAAGGCACAACTCACATGGCTTTATCAGGAGGGAGATTCTCAGCGGTTTCTCATGAATTTACATGAGTTTACATGTTGGAGAATTCCTTTTTTTTTTTTCCAAACAGTCTTATATAGCAAAACGTAAATTGAGAGGGAAATCATTAGCATTCTGTTTCCTAGGTAACCAGGTAAATGGCTTTTAGTCACGTCCACATCTACCTGTGCTTGTTGTCGTGTCCTCCTGGCCAGTAGCTGTCTTGTAGGCTGAATTAGCACCTCTTTATAGGCATCCTCCAAATTACAAAGAAAGGAGCAAAACAGCATCCTGACCTTTTGTTAGGTTAGCCACAGCCTGTCTGGAAGGTTATGTGATCATCTCAGGTGTGGCTTATAGCTTTTGAGCCAATAGTGGGTACTGGCAGTGGAATCAGGATTTATCCCTAGTGCATGAACAGTCTCTTTGGAGCCCATTCCCTATGGAGGGATACCTTGCTCAGCCTAGATACAGGAGTGAGGGCCTTGGTCCTGCCTCAAAATGATGTTTCAGACTTTGTGAAGATGGATGTTTCCTTCCATCTTTGCTTCCAATCCTGTAGACTACAGTCTATTTCACCTGGGATGCCCTACTCACTTGTATCTGTTATGAGTTAACTTAAAATTTAACTTTTTCCCAGAACTCCTAGCCTGGGAAGAATTTTGTTAAAATGTCTACTGCTTCATCAACAGAAAGATGAATAAAAGTGGGTTTTCCTCGTTTCATTTTTTTTTTTTTAGCATGGTAAAGCATGTACAGTTCTCAATAAGTTGTGAGAAAGATATTGTTGTTGGGAGAAAATATGGTACAGTCCCTCTAGAGCCTAATTTACCAATTTGTAAAAGTTTTTCTGTTGTACATATAATTTTGAGTTGTATGGTCAGTGTTTTGTAATATATTCAAAATATCTAGTGTTCTGTTGAGATATTATCTGTGACATAGAAAATAGTAGGATTCTTTTGCTTAATCTTTATCAGAATGATTAAAGATTTAAACTTAGAGAATTTGGTCTTCTTTCAGGATACTGGAGAAACTCAACATTAATTCCTTTGTTTCTTGAATTATTTGATCCCATATTGCAGCATGGTTTGGAACATTTTTTTAATTTTATTTTTAAAACAATCTTATTTTATATACCAACCCCAGTTTCCTCTAACTCCAGTTCTCCCATTACCGCCGTCTTCTCCCCATCCTAATCCCTATCCATTCTTCAGAGAGGGTGAGCCTTCCAGTGGGTCTCACCTCTGTGTTTTACATCCTCTCTGTAGACATCCACAAATGAGAGGCAAAGTGATATCTACCTTTCTAAGTTTGCTTACTTAGGCTAATACGATAATTTCAATTCATGTCCATTTCCCTTTCTTTATAGGAAAACAGGAAATCTTTTATAATAGTGTTTGTTTTCTCATTTGCTTGTGTATACTTTAGTGCTTTGAATTGAAGTCTGGGCTTTGCACATGTTTCAAAAGTGTGCTACCACTACAGTTTCCGTCCTTTATAAATATTATTAAATAATTAATCAAGTATAACTTACAATCCATTCCTGGAAAATTCAAATCCTAGTGCAGGCTGCAATTAATTTAAAGCTGTGGGTCACCCACATGGCAGGAGAGGATAGGAGCAGTACCTCATCACCTAGAGAGGCCGTATCTTTAGTAGTCTAGGCCAGCCTTTCTGAAAGTCCTTTCCACACGGACCCACAACTAACTCTCTAAAGCACAAGGCTGGGTGTGTATTGTGCCTCTTCTAAACATTCTGATGTCTCCCTACTGCCTTCTGATGGTTGTACTATTTTTCTTCATTCAGTGTTGAACATCACACACCAGAAACATTTTTTATGACATGTATACTTAGAACAGATTTGCCATTTCTATTTGATATCAAAAAGCACAGTCTTATACATGGACATGTTACAGAGTAATCAATGCTTGAACAAGTTTATATTTTGCCTCTGTGAAAATGCCAATAACCAAGACCAGAGGCTTTTATCTAACAGGGCCAGTATGTTGGATAGAAATTTTCTTCCTTAGTACAATGGTATCCACTGTTTTGATGACTGCATGGACAATTACATTTCACACCCATATCTTCATAGGGAGTTTCTTTTTTTCTGAAGTTAAGGATTATGTTGAAGCTGGGTATCAGTTAGAGTATATTAAAACAAGAATAAAAGATATCTCAGGGAAACATAATTAAATGTGTTGATTTATTCTTGGAAATTGATCCTTGTTTTCTGGAGCCTGAGTTATATAGCACTCTTCTAAACAGTCCTTGACTTCTTCTTTTTGCTTTTCAAGACAGGGTTTCCTTGGCAGCCTTGACTGTCCTGGAACTTTGTCTGTAGACCAGGCTGGCCACAAACTCACACATCCTACATCTGCTTCCTGAGTGCTAGAATTAATGACATATGCTAGCACAGCCTGGGTAAGTTCTTGGCTTCTTGGTGGAGAAAATTTTTAAAACTTTGAGTTGGTTCTTATCTTAGTTAAGGTTTCTACTGCTGTGAAAAAGCATCATGACCAAAAGCAAAAGGATAAAAAAAAAGTTTATTTCAGTTTACATGAGTAATCAGTACATAATGAAAGAAATTCAGTGCAAGAATTCAAACCAAGAACCAAAGAGCAGGAATTGACACAAAGACCATAGGAGGAATACTGTTTACTGGCTAGCTTCTTATAGCATTCTCAGCTATATTCTTATAGCACCCAGAACCACCAACTCAGGGGTGGCATCATAACCTCAGGGGTGAACAAATCCCTTACGTATCAGTCATCAGCAAAGAATATTCCCTTAAGCTTGTCCATAGGCCAATCTAATAGAGGCCTTTTCTCAATGGTGGTTTTTGTCTTGGTAAATGACTCTAGCTTTTCACAAGTTGGCATAAAATTTGGTAGCATGGTCCTTCAAAGGAACCTGTTTGCTGATTCTTGCAGAAATGACAGGTTTCTGTTTGGAGTCTTTTGTTGTGTGTTTCCGAAAACTCAATTCTCTTCTATCCTTTGTAACCAAACATTATTCACAGGAAGATTCTAAACAAAAATAAATTTATAGGTTATCATGAATAGCTTTGATTATATTGACACATAACATCAGACTGGGGCGATTAAAATTCTAATATGAATGATGAATCAATGATTATCCAGAAGGCACAAACTGTATGGAAGAATGCTGTTGGCTCAACTCCAGGGCTTTTACAGTTATCCCTCAGAACACTGTAGCTACCAATAATGTCAGGGTGATTTGCATGTAGAAAGAATTCACTTGTATGGAGGTTCAAGACATTCTTTGAACATAGTTGAGCAAGTTTCCTTGTGGTATGATTGAACTTTCTTTGGGAGTGGTATAGCTGCATCTTGAGATCCCATTTTTCTGAAAAACTGCCATATTGCTCTCCAAAGTGGCTGTATGAGTTTGCACTCCCATCAGCACAGGAGGGCAGGGAGGACGACAGGCCCCTCATCTTAGTACTCAGCCTCTCCTCTGAGCCAATCGTAAACAATTCTATCCTAATTGTACCTGGTTGTGGCTTTCATGTCTCTAGGAAAGGAGAGAATAAACAGGCCCCAGGGCAGGGGTACTGACTACTATTCCATGTGAAATACCATTGGGAATCCATCAACTGCACCAAATGCAGACCTTTCAGGACAGCATGGCATCCCTTCACCCACATGAAGTGCAGATCTTCCAAAGAAGTTGCTTTGGCTAATTTGACCACACTCCTTCTACAGCTCATCACCTATTACCTATAAGTAACCTTAATAAACTAATTTGTTCCTCGCAGTGCATACTGGGAAGTTTAAACTTTGGATTGTCATTGGAAACTTATGGGGAGAAAAGTAATTGTTTCACAGTCCATTCCTCAGGGTAACAATACCTGGGACATCTGGAAACTGACAAAATCCATTCATGAATTTAATATGAACCAAAGAGTTCAAAATTTTCAAGTAAAATAATTTTATAACATCTTATTCTTTTTAGTTGAAGTTTCTTGAAGATTTTATACATGAGTACAACATTTACACCATTTCTATCCCTCCAACCCCTTCCCTCTCAAATTTATGATCTTATTTTTATTTTATTTATATAACTGTGGATTCTATTTAGTGTTGTTCATATGTATATGTGTTTAGGGCTGACATCTTGGGATTGGATAACCATCAGGAGGCCCATGCATAAAGATGATTCATTCTCCATCTCTAAGTAGCCATCGATTACTTGTGGTATTTCATCTAGTGATAGGGCAATGTGAAGTTTCTCCTCTTTGTATTGTCATATCCACTGGTTTTGCCATTTGCATAGATGACCATATTTTGGGGGATTTTACAAATGCAGCTTAGCTGTCATATAGAGTAGGCACTATCTCATAGCGGATGTCTTGGACCCTTGCTTTTACAATCTTTCTACCTCTTCCTGGGTGATTGATATTCTCTAAGTTAGATATAGAGGTTGTATTATAGATATGTCAATTGTATTATACATATAGATATATGTATTACAGATATATCAAGTTTACAGTACTGTGCACAAATTCCTTCCTTTTGAGTAGGCTTAATTCCAATTAGACAGCTGTTAGTTACCACCACCCCAAATACATATGTGTATATTACACCCTTAGGGATATATTGCCATTCTAGTAATTGTTATAGTTTGTAAGTTTTATAACTGACTGGAACTATAGGTTGCTTTTGCTCATGGCAGCTTGCATGGTATTATTGGAAACTCTGAGAGCTAGTTTTCAGCAAAGGAGCCTCTAGACTAATTCCAGCTTGATTCTTATAAGTTCAGTGTCTAAAGTATGTGGTTTATTCAAAAACAGAATCTTATTTCAAGTTCAGGAAACAGAAAAAGGCAAAAACAATAGCCCATATTATTTTGGGAGTCTCTTAGACTATGCTGAATAACAACTCAAAGGAATAACTCAGTTTTTATTTATAGGATTGCAAACTGGTATAGTCAACTCAGGTAATCAATGTGGAAAATGATCAAAAGCTCAAAGTAGATCTATCATATGATCCAGCTATACCACTCCTTGACATATGGTCAAAAAACTCTTCATCCTGCTCTGTAGACACTTGCTCAGCCATCTTTATTGCCATTCTATTAAAAAATTTAGGAAATGAACAAAAATTTCTACATATCATTCAACTGATGGCTCACAACAAAATTGTCGTATACAATAGAATTCTAGTCACTTGTAAAGAAAAAGATATTAGTAGTTTTTCAGATAATAGATGATATTAGGAACTATTATATTGACTGAGTTAACCCAGACCCCCAAAAGACAAACATTGCATGTCCTTTCATTTGTGGATCCTAACTACAAATCTTCAAATGCAAGAACATGTACCTGCAGAAATCAGAGAAAGTCAAAAGAGACCATGGGGGAGGAGAGAAGGTACTCCAGAGAAGCAGATGCTAAAAGTGGCAAAATAGAAAAATGTGTATGTGTGCGTGTGTGTGTTTTGTAGGGAGTCACTTTGGTTTCCCACCTTGGCGCTGGTTAAATACTGAGAAATATGCTTTGCTTGACAAAGTAAAAGCAATTAAATTAATTCTGTATAAGGAGCAAGGAGCCCAGAACTCAGGAGTAGGGATCACAAACTGGAAGCTGTGCTAATAGCCCTTGGCAGGGAATTGGGTGGTCTGGGGAGGGGGAGGGTTACGTGAGTTTGGGAAATTTTCAAGTTGACCCGTGTACTTAGCTCCACTGTGGCAGGGTTTTACAAAAAGAACTGCTTAGTAGGTGAAAGCAAGACAAACAGGCAGGGGTGGAAGACTTTCTGGGCAGTGGATCATTTAGCCCTTTTAAGCCTGTCCACCTGGTAGGTGTGGAGTTCGGATCCACGCGGATCCACGTGGGCTCCAGATGAAAAGAAAAGCTAAAAAGAAATCCCACACTAGCTCAGAATTGAGTATAGTAAAGAGTTATTTATTTAGGGGTAGACTCATAGATCACAGTCCTCTGCTCAAATGAGGAACAGCAACTGAATCCCATATAAGAGATAACTTAAAGGCTACTGGCTATAAGAATTCCTACAGTGTTTGTTTGTCTCCCTTCTTTGAGATGTGCTGGTGAAGGGTCACTATATGTCTGAGTTATTGTAGGCAGTGTTGGCAATGTTGGAT
>NW_004949110.1:3409966-3414388 GCF_000317375.1 Microtus ochrogaster
AATAAATTTCTCACTGGAATTCCTACAGAGTGTGTGTGTGTGTGTGTGTGTGTGTGTGTGTGTGTGTGTTGTTTAACTAGAAAGGGGAAAGGGAAGCCAATAAAACAGGAAAGGAAGGAATGGGGAATAATACAAAAGATTTTTGAAAAGATTATAGAGAATTGTTTTATGATTACTTGAAATGCATAAAATTAATGAATTTATATTACTAGAGTGATAATGCTTTCCCCAAGCTGTTGACTATTTTACATCATCACCTTTGATATTACGGATCAGGAAGTTGACATTTAATTTTTTTTCTTGCATGGGTAAGAGCAGCATCTCAGAGAAAATGTTCTGCAGCATTGCTCAAGGTTTGCTAGAGCAGGTCCTTTAAACAGAATGTAGTTATCAACATAATATGGCAAGTACATATGTTTATGATCTCACAAACCTAAAATATTTTGAAAAGAATGTTAATTTACCTTCCATGTAAATTCATTAGATTGAATTTAGAATGCTTAAGTAATTCAAAACTCAGATGTATGGATGCTAAAATTACCAAGCTAATACAATTTGTCAAAATATCCATATCAAATTCTGTTATTGGCATGTTTTCCCTAATCTAGTTTAAAATTCTATTCTTTCATACTTCCTAAATTGTGATGAAAATTAGGATTTATGTTACTTTGCTTTACCCATGGCTATTTAGCTCCTTGTTCTATTGAGCAGTGATTTTCATTTATTTATTATTCTTTGTTTAGCTTTCTTCACTTCCTTGTTTCTGTTTAGTATTTTAATAAAGGTTCTTTGTAAATATCAACAGTAAATTTTAGACATGAGAATTCCAGATTTTTCTCTACCTTTCTACTAGTGTATTTTCAATGTATACTTCTTGGTGTCTGTAGACACAATTAGTAATATGACTATCATAATTATTTTGTATGGTTGTTATTAAATACTTTAATTTATTTGCCTGAGTAAATAGAGGGGGTGATATTTTCTTTCAATTCTCAAACAAAGGAATTAAAAAAAAACAAAATAGGGTTTTCAGTGAAATTTGAAGTTAATTGCTTTGAGAACTAAAGAAGAGGGTTAAATATCTCCAAGATATGCATCTCAAATGACATAGAACTGGCAACTAAGTTGAAGTAAACTAAGCCAGTTAAATTAATTTTGCTCTTCCATAGCAGTTCCAAATGATTAACTTACTTTAAAATTAATATTCTTTCTTTATTAAAAAGATGGGCTTCCTCCATTTATGAACATTTTCAAATATTGTTAGAAACATTACAAGTCATCACGTGTGGGGATTTTGTGTGTTTGTTTTTCACTTTGTTTTTAATCTCCCTTTGCTTAATGGGTCTACCACAAAAGCCTGTTTCTACTTACCTGTGTTCCACATTTACTCCAAGTTAAAAATATAAACCAAAAGATTCACATTTATGATCCACAGATAAGAGGAAATGATGGAATAATCTTTTTGTGCTTGGAAGACATCACTTAATACATTTTTTTGAGTTCTATCCACTTGCCTACAAACTTCATTTTTCTGTGCTGAGGAACAATGGTCTTATACTTTGTAAAGATTTGTCACTTGTAATTTAATAAAAACACTTTTTTTGTGCTGTGGGACAATGGTTTTGTACTTTGTAAAGATTTGTCACTTGTATTTTAATAAAATGCTGATTGATCAGTAGCCTTAAGGAAGTAGAGGTGAGGCAACCAGGCAGGAAATAGAGGTGTGTGTGTGTGTGGGGGGGGTAATGAGAACAGGAGAATTCTGGAAAAAGGAAAGCTCAGTCTGGAGTTGTCACCCCGTCACAGAGGAAGCAATATGAGAATGCCTCACTGACAAAGGTACCAAACCACATGGCTAACACAGACAAGAATAATGGACTAATATAAGTTATAAGAATTAATAATAATAAGAAGCCTGAGCTAATAGGCCAATTAGTTTATAATTATGTAGACCTCTGTGTGTTTCTTTCAGACTGAAAGGCTGTGGGACCAGGCAGGATAGAAACTTCCCATCAACAGATGAATATTCAGCTGTGTAGATGAACCATATTTTTCGTATTCATTCATTAGTTAGTAGACATTTATGTATTTTACTGTTGATTAACTACTACAACCATAATAACTAAGAACATGATATGCAAGTGTCTCTGTAGTAGGATATACCAAGTCCTTTTGGTACATGACCAGAAATGGTGTAGCTGAATCATGTGGTAGTTCTACTTCTAGTTTTCTGAGCAAACTCTGGATTTATTTCCAAGTCAGCTGTATGACTTTGGACAGCCAACAGCAGTATAAAAGGATACCTCTTTTTCCATGTTCATGCCAGCATTTGTTGTCATTTATATTTCTGTATCCCCAATTATGGCCATTCTGACCAGAATGAGAGATATAATCTTAGCATGCTTTTTAATCTGCATTTCCCTGATGTCTAACATTTGGAATAAGTTTTAAATTATTTACTAACAATTTGTATTTCTTGTTTTGAGAACTTAGCTCATTTCAATAGCCAGATTTGGGGTTCTTTTCTTCCTGTTTAGGCTTTTGTGGACTTGTATATTATACACACTAATCCTGTGTCATATGGCAATGGTGTTCTGTCATTCTGTGACTTCCTTTTCATTCAAATGACAATTTCATTTTCTGTACAAAAGCCTTTTAGTTTTATATGATCCCATTTGGCTATTGCTGTTCTTAATTCCTATGTTGAAAATCTTATCAAACATCCTTAGCCATCAGAGAAATGCAAAATCAGAACAATTCTGAGATTTCATCTTACACTTATAAGAATGGCCAAGATCAAAAACACTGATGACAACTTATGCTGGAGAGGATGTGTGGTAGAGGGAACACTCCTGCATTGCTGGTGGGAGTGCAATCTAGAATAGCCCCTTTGGATTTAGTATGGTGATTTCTCAGAAAATTAGGAAACAACCTTTCTCAAGACCCAGCAATACCACTTTTGGGTATATACCCAAAGGATGCTCAATTGTGCCACAAGGACATGTGCTCAACTATATTCATAGAAGCATTGTTTGTCATAGCCAGAAATGTGTGTGTGTATGTGTGTTTGTGTGTGTGTGTGTGTGTGCCTTCTTATATATTTTTGAGATTTTTTAGATTTTTGTGAGAATCAGTACAGAAATTTTGACTGGAATTGATTGAATCTGTAGAATGCCTTGTTATGGTCGACATTTTTACAAGATAAATTCTAATCCATGAATATGGCAGATGTTTGCATCTTTTAGTGTCTTCAAGTTTCATACTAGAGGTCTTTTTTCTTATTGTTAAGGTTTATTTCAGGTGACATATTTTATTTCAGTTATTGTGAGTGGGAGGTGTTATTTTATTTTTATTTTTATGACTGGGAGCATGTCTTTCATTTCTGTTGTCATTGGTATGCTCGAAATCTCCTGATTTGTGTAATTTATATCCTCCCTCTTTGATGAAAATAATTATCAGCTCTAAGAATCTTGTAGTGGAGTCTATAAGGCTGCATCCATAGGGCCATTCACAAACACAAATACTTGATCATCTTTTCAGAAATACTGAGGCAGAAAAAGTCAAGCCATGAAAGAGTGGGGGATGGAGAAATGAAAGGCTGGGGAAAAGTGTAACAAAAGTTATGAGTTGATTGAAAGACTATATGTAAACCTATGATACTACAAAGTGAGTAAAAAATATAATTAGAGGAGATAGTAGAAAATAAGTAGTGTAAAAGAATATGGAGATAATGTTAAATTTTTAAATGGGGATGGGATAATAAGAGAGGGGAGATTGCTTTAACCAAAGGTAAGTCTGTAAGAAGATACCTACAGAAACCCACTAGTTTGTAAGGTAATTTATAAATATAATATAAAGGGGGAATTTGATCAGAGGAACTCCTATAAGACATAATTTATTTAACGAACCCCACAGTGCCATGTGCAGGATACACCTCTACAAATTGCTACACAGTGAAGCTCCAGGACCACACCAAACAACAAAATTTTTCATTGTCCTTTGCTGTCAACTCTAAATAAATTGAGTTCTGTTTGTGAAGATAAAACCCTCTGTGCTATCAGGACACTGAGAAATTAAGATCAAACTGACAAGTAAACTTTTTGCTTGCTGGGTACCTTTCATAGTGCTCCACAGGCTGCTAGGGGAGACAATGCCTAAATCTTCCCCAGCTCTGAATGCTAAATACTATAATACCAACATAGCACAAGTTAAGTGTGCCCACTGGCTCAGTAGTGGCAGCTGTGGTTAGCTCCATGTCTGTCTATGACTGAGTCACTTAAAATGGCAGCCTTACAGTCTACTAAGAAGCTATTGGTGTCCGTGGATGGGTGCTCCCCTCTTGGTCCTGACTTCCTTGCTCATCTTCTCCCTCCTTCTGTTCCTCATTGGGACTTTGGGAGCTCAGTCCAGTGTTCCAGTGTG
>NW_004949110.1:3414973-3429621 GCF_000317375.1 Microtus ochrogaster
GGGGGGAGGAGTGGGAGGCTGGGAGGAGGCGGAAAATTTTTTTTTCTTTCTCAATAAAAAAAAAAAGAAGAAGCTATTGGTGGTTGGTAGCAGTTTGGGGAGAGAATAGCTCCTCTCATTATATGGCTACTGACAAGAAGTATGTGCTCAGAACTAACTGAACTCAGGGGGCAAATAACAATAGCAATGATAATAATTGATGGAGGAAGGTCATTGGCTAATAAAGAAACTGCCTCGGCCCATTTGATAGGCCAGGCTTTAGGTGGGTGGAATAAACGGAACGGAATCCTGGGAGGAAGAGGAAGTGAGCTCAGACGGCATAGCTCAGCTCTCGGGGGCAGACGCGATGAAGCTCAGACCCAGGATGGATATAGGCTAGAATATTCCCGGTAAGCGCACCTTGGGGTGCTACACACACTAATAGAAATGGGCCAAGCAGTGCTTAAATGAATACAGTTTGTGTGTTGTTATTTTGGGGCATAAACTAGCCAAGTGGCTGGAAGCTGGGTGGCAGGAACGCAGGCCCACAGCTCCTTCAACAAATAATAATGATGATTAGATAAAAAAGGACATGAAATTGGGAGGTAGATGAGTTGATGGGTCCCAGAAAGAAACTGGAAGGAGATAATAGGGATGGATAAGATCAAAAGACGTTGTACACATGTATGAAATTCTAAAAGAATAAATAAAACTATCATTTAAAATTTAAATGTGTCAAGACATAACAAACATAACAAAGGCCTATGATAACACCCATTCAGGCATTCAAGTGTAACATTGGTGATTAATTTCTTTAAAAAGCAAATACCAGAAATATTCTTAAACTAATATAATAATAAAAGGGCATTGAATCAGGCAAAATATATGAAAGATTAATATATATATGTAGATCTAAGGTAAAAATAATAAAAGAGTGGTTTGTGGGAGAATTTTTCTTTCGTTTTCTGTTGTTAGTTCCTCAGTTTCTCTTGAATAAGTGTTTATAAATTGCTTTCAAGAGTCCTACCGTACAGTAAAGAAGTTACATAGAGTCTAGGACCTAATTAGGACGTGTTTGTGGTGAACTCAGCTAATTATGGTGCAAATACACTTACCTGGCTGTGCTCTAAAAAAAGAAAAGAAAAAAGAAGAATCTAGGCATGCACCAAGATTTTATAAATTCTAATTCATCAAGAATTCAGCTCAGTAGCTAATTGGATTAAGGCAATCAACCAGAGCCTCGCTTCTCAGCTAAGATGCAACAATCCTTTCTAATTAGAAGGTGGGAACATCTGGAACTGGTATAATTTTCCTTTGGCACTGGCATTTGGGTTCTGTCATGATGGTGTAGATAATATCAGATTTCATTGCCATGATAAACATAAAACGAACAATGCTAATCAAAAAAATAAAAATAAAAATAAAAACTGCATCCACCGTTGAGAAGTGAAAAATACAGGACCCTGATCCCTGTCAGATGGGAAACATAAGTATTGACTGACACTCACCAGTTTTATTCTTGAGAATTGTTTTCTAATTGCAGTAAGGAAGGTGGAATCAAAGCAAAAAGCAGAAATTTTGACACTTGATGAAAAATAGTTTGGGGCTAATGGGTACCAGGATTCCCAAGAAAGCAAAAGCTGCACTCTTTGGTATCTTGTCCTCGGGTCTCTGCTCAAGCCTCTGCACACAAAGCAGAAGAATTTATGAGCTTACCTAACACTGGAACAGGGGACTTACCTGAAGTGGAAAGACACACAACATCAAGCCTCACCAGGCCAATATAAGGCTGCTGGTTGGGATACAGGTATAAAGTTTCTACAGAAGGAAAGGATGACTGGATTTAGAAGATGCTACTTAATCAATGAACTACTAAGGAATGGGACCTGGATTTCCAAAGGACTATGGACAGTAAAGAATGTGCTTATGAGGTTTCGGACAGGTACAAAAACTTTATTGTACTAGAGGCTATTCATGTCACATTCTTTCAAAAATATCATCTAAATTTGTCCAAATTCTCAAACGCTGCACAAAGGCACATGTGATAGGCTAAGAAATCAGGTGCCCAAGCATTTAAGGCAGACCCACATTCTGACCTTTACACAGACTTCTTCAATCTTGGTTAATGATGAGAACTGGAAGAAAAATTCAGAAGATAAAAATTGAAATTTTTATTTAGAAAGCTTATATAACTTTGGGGCTGAGAAAACCACGATTTCTAAAGAAACGAGTGCCAATAAAAGAAACCCACATTCTACGCAATGATCAGATAGAAAAATGCCTTAAAGGTATAGAGTATCTATTTCCCAGCTAGATTTGAAAGTATCTTGTTCTAGCCCCATTTCTTGTTCTCTGCTTTCAACATAACATGAAGCATACAGTCTCCCACTACACCTGTTCACTCTGTTCTGCTGTTCACTTCAGACCCAGAGTAATGCAGCCGGTCATGATTGATGAGAGAATGTGAAATATGGGACCAAATAAATACTTTCCCTTGAATTGGTTTGATCTGGCATTTGCTACAATAGTAAAAACACCTACCAACACAATAAGTCTGTTTATTCTTTCCCAACGAGTGTTCAAAGATTTTCCTTTTTGTTTGTTATAAATATTTTCTTTGTATTCTTGAAATTAAGAACAAACATTTCCTTGACTTTATCATCTGAATATATGTTAAGATATACTCTTCTAATTTTGGTTGACACTTCAAGTAGAAATTGTTTAGCAAGTTTTTTTTTAACCAGAAAAATGTAGAAATATCAAATTGTATAAATTATCACTTTTTAACCTGCCTTGTATATTTACTGGTTCATTGTAGATATTTATGTGGTATCATACATTCAATACACCAAAAAGCTCTATTCCTTCAATGTATCCTTATGGTTCATCATGTGTTCTCCTTTCTTCTTCCTATTGCTAATCAACTTGCCAGGGAGTCTCAACTCTTTCATCAGCATTAATCAGCTGATAATGAAGCCATATTAATTTGCTCACTGTCAATTTCCTAAAAGGAGCATCAAGCATTCATTTGTGCACTCATATATTTTGGAAGAGCAAAAATTAAACAAGCAAAAAGATGTAGTGCAGTTTATCATACATCTTCTCTTTCTTTCCTGTAGTATGCACAGGTTTTCTCCTGACCACTAATTACAGAATCATTACAGAAACATCAAGTCCCTTTGTCAGGAGAATGAAACCAAAGGAGAAGCTAAAACCAGAAAAGTGGGATAGGGGATCTTCTGTATCCTTATTAGAATAAATTGATGGAGGAAGGTCATTGGTTAATTAAATAAAGAAACTGCTTGCCCTGATAGGTTAAAACGTAGGTGGGAGGAGTAAACAGAACAGAATGCTGGGAGGAAGAGGAAGTGAGCTCAGAGACGCTATGCTTCCCCTCTGGGCCAGATGCCATGAAGCAAGCTGCCAGGTCAGACATGCTGAATCTTTCCCGATAAGACTGATGCTACACAGATTATTAGAGATGGGTTGATCGGGATATGAGAATTAGCCAGTAAGGGCTAGAGTTAATGGGCCAAGCAGTGTTTAAATGAATACAGTTTGTGTGTTGTTATTTTGGGGCATAAGCAAGCCAGGCGGCTGGGGTGCTGGGGACACAGCCCCGCCGCTCCTATTACAACACTAAATAGTTAGATAATATAGAGCAAAATGATTAATGTTAATATCCATTTACAATTGGAATTAGATTGTTTTGATCAGGTATTTGTTACAATTGTGGATTGCAAGACTAAACCTGTGACTCTCAGGACCTCTAGGAAGTCCACCTCTGCAAAGCCTCGGGGGGAGAGACTGTGAGGTAAAGTAGCCACAAGCAGAAGTAGTTTGCTTTCTCTCCACAAAGCCTCATGAAGAACTCCAAGGAAGCACAGAAGGAATAAACAACCATGTTAGATGGTGGGCTGCTGACTCATTGTCAAGGTTGCCCAGCAGAAATGCCAGAAATGGTTGTGTCTGTCAATATGGGAGACTGACTTTTTTCCTCGATGCTTTGCATGTATCTGTTGTGCCTGAGATTTAAACGTGTGGCAATGAAAGTATTTCCCTTGAATATAGGAAATGGTAAATGGCCCAACATCAGAGACAACCCAAGCTTGGTAAAATGTTAATTTCACTACTTATTAGTACAAATTTAGAATAAAATCATAACTGTAATATCATATTAGTTACATCTGTCTAACCACATTACTGTAAACATATGTGTGTTTGTGTATACATCATATAGAATATGACTGAACAACAGAATGGCATTATAGCTTTAAATTTCATTTTATTTATTAATATTTTCTGTTCATGTAGGAATTCCGTGGAGGCTAGACAGTAATTCATAGGAGGCAGTTCTTTCCATCACTGTGGGATCTAAAAATTAAACTCAGGTTGTCCAGCTTGTATTAACATTTTTACCTGCTCAACCAACTCACTGGTCATAGCATTCTAGTTTTAATAGACAAGTAAAAATAATGCTGGGGAGATGACTCAGTGTGTAAGAACACATATTGAGAAAGTGAGAGAACCCTCGATCAAAATCTCCAGCTTCTACTTAAAGTCTATGAATGGCTTGGAACCATTGGTCAGCCAGCCAAGGCAAAATGGGAAGCTTCAGAGTTACTGGAAGACTTTGTCTCAGCAAAAATGTCTGAAAAAATCCAGGTGGAAACCTACTATTTTGTAAGCCAAAGATTTTGAAAAACATTTTAAAATTCACCGAGGTTTAGAGGTTCAGAGAAAAGGCAGCATCCTCACTGAAAAGCTAATTAAAAGTTGGAATTGGCCATGGTTTTGAAAGTCTTATTTGACTTTAGGGACAAGTTTAGCCTGCCTAATTAAATTAATGTTAGGAGACCGTATGCCAGACACAGAAAGTCTAATATCTTCTTTTCAAGTGGAATCTAAAATATTGGAAACCACAGAAACAAAGTGTAGAGAATTTATTAGAACTAATTAGAACTATGGCAATTTGGAGAATAGTGGAAGAGAAGTTCAGTGTCTCGATATCACATCTCACATTGCTACTGAATTTTAAAATTTTTGATACTATATATAACATTTAAATGATCCAATAGCTATAATCACCAAATGTAGGAAGCTATGTATGCATCATATAATTGTGTAATTAGATAAAAGTTTTTCTCGTGTTGGCCAACTCTGTGTGTGATATTCTACTTATTGTGTTGCCTCTTTCTTTTCTTTGATCCCTTTATTTAAATAAGAGGAAATGGAAAGGAATATGTTGATTAAGTTTAAGATGTCAAGTTTTGTCTTACTCTGACAAAATATCTGGGAAAGCAACTTATAACAAAAATTTTCTATCATCCTGTACTCTGTTGATTCTGTGTCTCTGGTAAGCGGAGCATCATGGGAGTAGGAACATAGGGCAGAGGTTTCTCACATCATAGCACACAGGAAGTGGTCAGAACAGTTAAGTGAGGGGGAGCGGGCAGGACAAGTTTTAGCTACTGAAGCAGAAGTCATTGTCCTGCTTTCTCAAACACTCAACAGGATTCTCACCTGTCAGGAGTCTATTAAAATATAGAATCCATCAAGGTATTAGTGAACATTTTTTAAAGAAAAAGCTGTTACAATCTAATCACTTACTAAAAGCCTATCAGCTGTGTTCTAAGTCTTCAAGGCATGAGCTTGGATTGGGCACTTTCTGTAGCAATATAGCAACTTTCAGCAAGTATGGACAGGTGAATGCTGTGCATAATGCAGGATGATAACACTAACAAGGTGTGCTTTTAAAATGCTAAAGTATAGGTTATTTATATATATATGTATATATATATATATATATAATCATGATGGTATGTATCATCATGATAAAAAGCATGATATACTAAAGTACCTGACTGAATATTCCAGATTGTATACATAGTTGAAAACATTACATTTTACATTCCATGAGTATATATAGTTACTTATCACACATATTTTATTAAAAGCTATGGTTTATGAAAGAAATTTAAAAGTTATCTTTGCTAAAAAGTCAAGAGTCCTGCCAGCAACATGTCTATCATTAAATCAATCAAGTAATTCTTCAGGAATAAAGAATTCAATGGGTGCTCTTGAAGGTGAGTATGATATATACAAGGAAGTGATTATTTTCAAGTTGAAATTTTGTGGAAATGCACATCAACTCTGAAGAATAGGGATTTATGTCCAGGAGTAAAGTGGATGGAGAGCTAAGTTACTTTATAGTGAGAAGGGGAATTTGGGGAGTGTTTCTTAATCTGGTATGAAAACTGCAGTGTGGCAAACCTATACTATTTAAGACAGCATTGGTATGGAAGGCTATTCTCAGCCAAAGGGCTAACCATTATATCTGAAAGAGCATGCTCCTCTATGCATATACTAATACCCTGAGCTCCACCATGTTTTAATCTTTTCTTAGAACATAACATAGCCTATAGCTTTTTCAACTCCTACATGAAATAAAAAATGTAGTTTTTCTGATTTTTGCCTGTTGTATAGAAATATATAGAAAATTTCAGTAGATTATTGAATGAATGATAATTAAATCAACCATTCACAGAGCAACCAAGATCACACAGTTTTAGAGAAAAGAGTCCTGATGAATAAGCTAAATCAATGAAATAAAACGAGTGGGTCTTAGGTGTTGTAGATTGTGGTGGGTGTGCCATGCAGGTTGCTGGGCCATGGGAAACTGTCATGCTTCTATGCCAGACAAAACATTTGTAATTGCATGCCAAAGATGCAGAGCGTTCTCAAGCCATATGAGCATGGTAGGAGAAATCTGCAGACCTTTTGATCTGGCTGGGACTTGTGCTCCACCCCGCCCCACCCTGGGTTTCATTCCTTTGTAGATTATAATAAATAGTTTCACACTAGCCCAGAATGGAGTATAAAAAATTATTTAGGGGTAGACTCACAGATCAGAAGTCCTCCCTATGAGTGGGCAACTGGAAATAAATCCAGAAGCCTAAAGGCCATGAATGATTTTACATCTGTATATATATACATATATATGTATATATATAGTACATATGACCAAGCCCAAAGTGGGCCAGTATCTTAAAAGCTATTGGCTGAAAGAATTCCCATAGCACTCTGGGGAAGAAAGTTAAGCAATAAAAGAACAGACAAGTGGAATCAAGTTTATCTAGTGAGATCTCAAGCCAAGTTATGCAAGCACCCTTTCTACACAATATGGTGAGGAGTCTGAGAAACTGTTAAGTAAAACACTACCAAGAAACGGAAGGAAAAATTTCCAAAGGTAAGGCTAACCAAATTATCCAAACAACAATGCAGCTTTAGAAAACAAAAATGTATCTATACAGTGTTATCTACCTTTGCATTTTGAGGTCAAACATGTTCTACTTTTCTTTCTGTTATTGTGAAAGAATAGATTTGACTTACAGGTTATATCCTATCATCATCAAATAAAATCAAAGTAGGAACTCGGGACAACAACATAAAGATAGGAATTGAAGCAAGGACCATTGAGGAATATTGCATTTTGCTTAGCTATATGTTGCCTCAGTCCACCTGCCTAGTGATGGTACCCTCTCCGTGAGATACCTACCACATGAATTAGTAATCAAGAAAATACACAGACAATGCCCATGGGCCAATCTGGCTATGCCATTTCCTTTCTCTCAGTCATGTTACATTGACAACTGAAGGTAATTATGACAAAATATATCATTTAAGAATAAATTGAACATGAAAAACTTGTAGATGAACGAATAGTAAATATCTGTAAAGGGCAAGAAGAGCATTTGGTGAAGAATGTCAGTTTGCTTGTTAGTAGATAATTCTAGCAAATATGTATTAGGCACCATTTGTAATAAATCATTTATTTTAATGTTCTCAATCAAGACTCTGCCTAAAAGTTCTAAACACAGAGAATGGTCTTTTGAAGATTAGCAGTTTTATGAATATGTGAATTTTATTATCTTTTTAATTCACCATTTGATGTTTATTACAATATATTTCAATCTTGATGTGCAGGATCTAAAATTGCTATCTTGGATTACATTTCATGTGTTACTAAGATTTTTTTTTTTAAAAAAAAACCTGTTATTCGATTTCACTCCCGACAAAAGACATTACAGGAAACTTGATATAATTGCTCTGTCAATAAAAGAGAGTTATACAACTGCCAAACCAGCCTTGCTTAAAGTGGTCTTTGCAGGGCTTGTTTATGGAGTGCTCATGTCTAGAGGCTGCAAAAGATTTGTCAGCCTGACAATGTCTACTTAGGCAGGTCTGCTCTTGCCTTTTCAACAACATTAAAATGTGTTATGGAAATGAGTATGGTCTCTACTAGGGATAATTACACTTAAAATAAGACATAAATAGCTGTAATTGAATTAAATAATCTGCAGTACTCATTTACATCCAAAGTCCACACATTGTCAAAATAGTGGAACCTACACACATTAAAATAAGCAGTTGGTTAATTGGCAATAACTATGAAGGAAGTGTAGGGAGTGAAGGAAGTATTTACATCATTTAGTGTAATTTCAAGTTCTACTGCATGGATGAGGAGGCTCTGACTTGCCCAAATCCATACACCAGGTGAGGCTATGAAATGATAGAAATGAGATTCATCTGATAACACACCATTGCCTTGGTTTATTGTTTATTTGGTTTTTATAGACAGAGTTTTCCCTGTAGCTTTGGAGCCTGTCCTGGAATTAGTTCTTGTAGACCAGGCTGACCTCAAACTCACATAACTGCCTCTGCCTCCCGAGTGCTGGAATTAAAAGTGGGGCCACCACCACCTAGCTTGCTTTTATTTTTTCCCTTAATTTGTCACTCACACACATACAAAGTACAATATCCCCCAAAGCAGAGCTTACAACTGTGTTCTTTACCTACTCATGGTGTGTAAATTTTGTATGTTTTATTTTAAATTATTATCATGAAAAATTCAAGTGACTTTGTTCCACAAATCTAGAATACATATCATTAATTTACCTCTAAATGCTGATTTCACACATTTAGTTCTAAATATTTTGCGATTACCTCCTAATTATTGAATGATTTTCATAATTCTGTTACTTGTTGGATAGATTTATAGTTTTATTTAGAAAGTACTTTATAAATACATATTTTGATTAATGTATATTTATAGCCCATATTATTGGAGTTCAATGTGATATGCATTCATCATATACTGATGAATCCAGCTTCCCTTTTTCAAGCATGTTCTCAAACCTTAGTAATCACTATTTTGTATTCAGTTCAACATTTTGCTTAAAATTTTCTATCTATGAAATAGAGCATACAGCACTTGTCTTTCTGTGCTAGGCTTGTTTCACTTGGCATGCTATCCTCTGATAGCACACTGTCACAATTACTTTTCTGTAGAACTAATAAAATATTATGACAAAAGTCACTTAAGGAAGTTTATTCTCACTCACAATTTGAGGGTACACCGTGGCAGGGAAGTCATGATGGCTGCAGCTTGAGGAAGTTTATCACATTATATATCATTATATATAATATCACATTATATATCAGGAAAAAGATAGAGATGAATGAGATTGCTCAACAAGCATTTTCCTTTCAATGAACTACCGGGCCCAAACTTAGGGGATGCTGGTGTTAACTCTTCTTACCTCAATTAACCTAATCAAGATAATCCTTTCCAGGCATTGCCAGAAACTACTGTGGTCCACATCATCCCTCACAGGTAGGCCTGGGGCTTAACCACTTCAAGATAATCCCTCATAGGAATGCTAGTTGCTGTAAGTTGAAAATTACCACAATTCACCCCTAATCAACTTGACATAACCACTTTTAAGATGTAATGTTCTATCCTTGCTCTCATAAGATGGTCAAGTCATAATGTAAACTCATTCAGTCTAACTTTAAATGTTTCATAGCCCTCAGGAATCCTAATGCGACTTAAAAGTCCAGGATTTCCTCTGAGACACAAGGTAATCTGTACAATTAAGAAGCAAGTTACATACTTCTAACATACAATGCCATGGAGTAGACATTGTCATTCCAAAAGCGAGTGGTCATACCAAGCAAGAGTCAAACCCAGCATGGCAATTTGAAGGTGCATTCAAGGCAGGTGCTGAGAAATCTGTTGAAATTATTTTAAAAAATAGCTTCATTGAAGAGAAAAGTATTGCACTTTCCTTGCTGAATGTGAATGAAATGTGACCCCCAACTAGCTATGATTCTGATCTTCTTACCACAGGGGATTGGATTATACTCTCAAACTGTGAGCCAAAATAAAACCTTCTTTAAATTGCCTTTGTTAGGGATCTTGTCAAAGCAATTAGAAAATCCACGTTGGCAGATTCCTCACCATGTCTGTTGTGAAGTGTAATGAAAGAGAAATGAATGTGTGGGAACCTCCTTGGTATGCTGATTTTACTGCCTTTGGATAGAAACCCAGAAAGAGAAGGGCTGTCCTCACTCTTTCCTAAACGATAGCAGCAAATGTATTCCAAAGTGTGATCTATTGAATTTATACTTTGAATGCTTTTGAATAATGAAGAGATTACAGCAAAATGACAAAGATTAAAAAAAAATACAGTTAGATTTAAAAATCAATTAAGGGCATTGCTTCCAGGAAAGTTCCCCCGCTCTGCATCAGTATCCATGTTGAACACTTTCTCTAATTTTCTAAAGAAAAATGCTATGACAAATGGCTTTGCATGCACAGATATACTATGAAGGTGGATCCCAATGTAACTTACGGATAATAGTGAGCTCCTATGTGAGCGCTGGAAATCAAACCCTCACCCTCTGGACAAGCAGTCATTGCTCTTAAACTCTGAGGCATCCTTCCCGATACCCTGCAGTTTTCTTTCACACATTTTTAATAAATTTTATTTTTAAGGTGATTGTGTGGCCATCTTCCTATAAGAAATAGATCCTGCTTGCTATGTTGTAGGCCTAAATTATTGTTTATCTCTCACATCAAGATAAACAACCAAGCAGAAATGAGTCCACCTTTAAAACTGATTCTTCCTACATCATATATATGTATATATTTGATTTTTCCCCCTTAAAAGTTGAAGTATAAAAATTTTTTATGAAAATAAAGACTCATTTGCAAGTTCTTCATCTCAAAGAACCCTTAAACCCTCATAATTTGCATTAAGCAGTACTTTTTATTTACTTTTTCTCTATACCCCTTTCTGTGTGTACTTATTAACTTTGAAATAGCATTTTGATAGGAGTAGTAATTCTTATGTAAGTTATACTACTCCAGTTACCTTTGGAGAACTATCTTATCCTTGTCAAATTGTGTTAGATGATAATACCAACATATATACAGTCGTTAAACTGCAAAAAAAACTTAAAAACTTAGGTTATACTTTATATTTGAGTTGCAGATAAGAATGATCAAAGTATTCATAATTTCACATCCCACAGATTACAATTTTTATCACCCCAGGCTTCCTCATTTTAATCTTCTAAACACATGTGCCTCTCACATGATAATAACTATATCCCAAATTCCATCATATATGCCAGTATTGCCTTTCTGGACATTCCATACATATTGTTTCAGTTTGTCATCATTTGGGCATGAATTCATACTATTCAATTTTAATGGCATTATTTTTTACTCTTTAAAAGTATTAATTTGTTAAATGTATGATATTTTATAAATCTATTATATTCCCGATTTTCTATTATAATTTCTTTTGCTTATTGGTGTTGAATCTGTTTAAATCAAGTATTTGTTTCTTCTGATTGAAATAAGTATGTACTAATCATTTCATTCTTATATGTCTAGGAGTATAATTGCTAGTATATATGGTTGGTATGTTAATCTCTTGTCAACTTGGCACAGGCTAGAATAACCAGGGAAGAGAAAAACTCAATTGACAAATTACCTCCATCAGATTGGCCTGAAACAATTCTGTGGGAAAGTTTCTCTTCTAATTATTGATGGAAAAGAGTACCTGAATGCATTCCTGGGTTGTATAAGAAACCAGGCTTGGAAAGCAAGTCTGTAAAAAACATTCCCCTAGTGTTTCTGCTATAGTTCTTGCCTCTAGATTCCTGCCTTGCTTGAGATATTGTTCATTCTTTGCCCACTGAGAGGCTGTTATCAGGATGTGTAAGGCAAATACTATACTCTTCCCTCCCCAAGTTGCCTTTGGTCATTGGTATTTATCACAGTAACAGGAAACCAAACTAGGACAGCATGTTTAGTTTTTGTAATACCCAATATTTCTCACAAAGATTACATGATTTATAAATGAATTAGCAATGCATAAAAAATCCATTTTTATTCATCAATTCTTAGTATTTTCTTGTTGTTACCTTTATAGATATTTATGAATATGTCAGTGTTATGCCTTTTATTTTTCTGATGAATGATGTTAATTTTTCTCAGTGCCTTATTGTCCATTTATCAATCCTCTTAGTGCCTATTCAAGCATTTTGCTTCATTAAAAAAATTTATAATCTCATTTACTTATAGAACATTTTAAATATAAATATATAGTGAGGTATACTGTGTATGTCTTTTCCATATATGTGATCTTTTAAACTTTGAAAATATTTTTCAAAAAATAGAAGGCGTTAATATTAATTAAATTCACAGAATCAATCTTATATGCTTAATGGTTTTAAAAGGAAGCTTTATTCACATCAATTTCATGAATATACTTCCATATTTCTTCTAAGAGCAATTTCATTTTCCCTAGTAAGATGGATTATGAATTATGTTTACTTGAATAATATGTTACAAACCACAGTTCATATTCCCCATATGTTTATTTTATTTTGCAATGATTTCTTTTTCTAAAACAAGTCACTGGACATAGAAATCTGCTTTACAATGCTGTGCTATACTACTGATATACATTAATTTGTACCAGAATTAATTTCTTTCCACTAATATTTCTGTCTTTTATTATCTTAGTTTAACTTCATCCTACTGATTTCTTAATATTATAGCTCATCATAAATGTAATAGGCAATTTCCACAAAACATAGTTGTTATGTTTCTGAGAAGAATATCAATTGGACCATATACCATGTTTGGAAATGCAAACTAATTTACATATTGAATTGTAAATGCTCTCACATATATTTCTTCATTGGTTTTCTGTCTTTTTCACTGAAATTTTCTAGATATTATAGAGGCAACCTTGAGTATACTTATTTAGCTATATGATGTGTGCAATGTTATTTGATGCCATTATAAAGGGAAACTAAGTCTATAGCCCAAATTTTCATTTCTAGGTACATAAAATACTTCCACTCTCACTATATTTCACATATAAGTGAGACAATAGCAGTAAAGACTTTTTATTTTTATTTTTTTTTATTTTCGAGATGGGGTTTCTCTGTAGCTTTTTGGTTCCTGTCCTGGAACTAGCTCTTCTAGACCAGGCTGGCCTCGAATTCACATAAATCCGCCTGTCTCTGCCTCCCGAGTGCTGGGATTAAAGGCGTGCGCCACACCGCCCGGCTCAGTAAAGACTTTTAAAAGAATGTTCTTATTGAAAGGCTGGAGAGATGGCTCAGTGTTAAAAGCACTTCTGGATCTTTCACAGGCCTGGATTTAGTTCCCAGCAACCACATAATCATTCACAATCATTTATAACTACAGTTCCAGGTGATCTGTAGATATTCTCTTTTGACCTCTGTGGGAACAAGTCATGCATGTGGCATCCAGACATATGTGCAGAAAAAAAACACTAATACACATAAAACAAAAGCAAATAAAACCTTAAACAATATTTATTAATTCTTTGAGAATTTCATACATTGTATTTTAATCATATTCGCCATTCACCCCCTTCTTTCATTCCTGATCCATACATGATTTCATGTTCATTCAACTTTTGTGTCTTCATTCATTTTTTTAAGCTTATCAAGTCTAATTTCTGGTGCTCATGTATTCTTGTGTATGTGGACATCCACTAGAGTGTTGTAAACCTATCAGGGACCACACCCTTACAGAAAAATTAACCTCCCTTTCCTAGCAGCTATGAGTTACCAATAGATTCTCAGCTGCACGAAATTCAATTCTAAATGGATCAAGAACCTCAACATAAGGCCTAATACCTTGAACCTGACAGAAGATAAAGTAGGGGATATGCTTGAAATAATTCACACAGGGAATTTATTTATTTATTTATATTTACAAAACATTGTTCTACAGGCATCAAAACAATTGAAAAATGGAAGTTCATGAAACTAAAATGTTTTTATACAGAAAAGAACACCATCACTCATGTGAAGAGGCAGTCCACAGAATAGAAAAATTCTTTAGTGGCTGCACTTTTGATAGAAGATTAATATGTATAAAAAAATCACACATCAAGAAAAAAAATCAAGAAAAAGAAGCCATTTAAAAACTAGATCTTGAAACTAAATGAATCTTCAAAAAGATCATAGAAGGCCAGACAATGGGGTCATACCCCTTTAATCCCAGCAATCTGGAGGCAGAGGCAGGCAGATCTCTGGGAGTTCAAAGCCAGTTTGGTCTACAAGAGCAAGTTCCAGGACAGGCTCCAAAGCTACACAGAGAAACGCTGTCTTGAAAAGCCAAAAACATGGGATGTACTCACTCATATTTGGTTTCTAGCCATATTTAAAGGACAGTGAGCTTATAATTCGCAATCCTAGAGAAGCTAAATGAGAATGTGAATCCAAAGACAAACATATAGGCATCCCCCTGAATATTAACCTTCATCAGG
>NW_004949110.1:3430083-3444212 GCF_000317375.1 Microtus ochrogaster
TAATTAAATTTCAAAAAAAAAACCAAAAACAAAAACAAAAAATTCTCCACACTAAGGAAAGACACACTCAAGCAGATAAAAGAAGCACACAGAATACCAAACAGACAAGACCAGGCAAGATCATTCCCACAAGAAGCTGGTTGTGGTGGCACTTTCCTTTAATCTCAACACTTGAGAGAAGCAGTAAGATCTCTGAGTTCTAGGCTAGTCTGGTCTATAGAACTAGTTTCAGGGTAGCCAGAAATATACAGAATATCCCTTTCTTGGAAAAAAAAAAATACAACAACACAGTATAGCAACACTAAGTAGACATAACAAAGAAAGTGTATTTAAAGCTTCAAAAGGGAGGGGGAAGCACTAGTCACACACACACACACACACACACATATGTATACACATATATGAAGTCAGGATAACAGAAGGGCCTAGAGCAGTCATCTAAGCTCCAACCTATGAGGTCAGTCTAGAATAATACACCCAGCAAAGCTATCTACCATAATTGAAGATGAAAAAAAGATTTTCCACAACATAAGAAACCTAAAAAAAAACAACTTTGTTTCATAATTACCAGTCTTATAACACTGTGATAAAGAATTGTCTCCCAAATAGGAAGCAGTGTCTAATATATAATAGAGCTCACTGTATAATAGCAAAATTACAGAGAAATTATAAACTAGGCACTTTGTAAAATCTTGCTTAGTTTCTAATCTAAAACATTGTATATTACAAAATATTAATTGAAATCCATTTATAATATGTTTCTATAGCTAAACTAAGATATATGCAAACCCACAAACTGCTGCTTATAAGTGACAAGAATGATTGTGTTAGAGTGGGTATCTGATAAACTTTTGTGTCCTACAATTTTACTCAAGGCATAACATTCTGATTTACTTTAAGAGAAATTTTAAGAAAAACAACCCTATGCTACATATTTTTATCTGCTACTCAAAATATTTCTCAGTTTGTAAAATATTGCCCCAGAGACTTTTAAAAAATTTTTAAAATTCATAGATCTTAATTAATTAGTTAGTTAATTATTTTAATTAGTTGAAAATTAATATAAAATGAAATTAAGGCAAAAAAACAGACTCAAAAAATTACCTCAAGGTGTTTTTAGAATTAAATCTAATCAAGGAAAGTTATCAAGAGTTATTATCTGCATTTTAACTTTAATTATATAATAAAATTGAGATTGGTGTGATAAAATAATGATTTGCTTTAATGTTATCCTCTTTAGCCTTGTTAACTTGACACAACCTAGACTCATATGAGAAGTTTAACTGAGGAGTGAAGACGGATGCTAAAAAGAAATCCCACACTAGCTTGGAATTCAGTAAAAAAAAAAAAAAAATGATGGAGGAAGGTCATTGGTTGATTAAATAAAGAAGCTGCTTGACCTGATAGGTTAGAACGTAGGTGGGAGGAGCAGACGCTGGGAGGAAGAGGAAGTGAGCTCAGAGACTCGACAGCTCTCCTCTCAGGGCAGACGCCTCAGAGAGACATGATGCTCCACTCCTGCGGGCAGAGGCGAGAGCTCTGCTCTCTGAGGCACACGCGATGAAGCTCCGACCCAGGATGGACGTAGGCTAGAATCTTCCCGGTAAGCGCACCTTGGGGTGCGACACATATGATTGGAAATGGGTTAGTCCAGGTGCGAGAGTTAGCCGAGAAAAGGGCTAGAGCTAAAGAGCCAAGCAGTGATTAAAAGAATACAGTGTCCGTGTAATTATTTCGGGGCATAAGCCGGAGGCGGCCCGGGTTCTGGGGACACAGCTCCGCCGCACCTATTACAACAAAAAAAAAAGGTTTTTTATTAAGGGTAGACTCACAGATCACAGTCCTCTGCACAAACAGAGAACAGGAAACAAATCCAACAGCTTGAAGAGAGGCTGGATACATGCTTTACATTGCCATTTATAGTGTACGAGGCCATGCCCAAGTGAGTAGATAACTTAAAGTCTACTGATGTAGGAATTTCTACAGCACCTCCCCCTTTTTGTTTAAATGAGAGAGTTCTAAGCCTAATACAAAATAATATACTACAAGAACAAATATTAGGTGTAAAAATTAGAATTACAACCAGCATAAACAATTTCAAGCAAGAAATATGGTAAATGTTTCAATAATTATCCTATCCTAAGGAGTTTAAGTCTTGTATTATAAATCATTTGGTCAAGTCATGAGAAGAAAGTAACTACAACTATCTGGTCTTCAACTGCATCAAAGACCCAAGAAGGGAAATAATATTACTTGAGTAAGCAGGAAGTGCAATCAAGCAACTTCCAAAATGTGCAACAAATGACAGAGATAACTGCCTACCTGAGCAATCACCCAAAGTCTCATTTGCAATGTTGGAGCAACCAACTTTGGCTAAGGCCTATAGTAATTGACAGACCAATTTTCAGAGGCAAGAAATTTTCCCAAACCATCTTACCTTTTCTTGGCAAAATTTGATAGGCTTTTTTCTTTTATCCTGCTTGTCCTGTCTGGACATTGTACGTTTTGTTAGGGGTCAATGCATGGGCAGCTCCTTGCCCAAAGGCCAGTTTTGCCAAGAAGAAAACAAGCTCCAAGTAGATTTTCTTCAGTACTCAACATTCTCTCGGCAACAGATTGGTGCTGCCAGGAGCAATTGTGTCTCACGTCAACAGAAACTTAAACTATTTAATTACCACATTCTACAGTTCTTTGAAGTGGCTGAAGATTACCTATCTATGTATAATAGAATCTCTATGTATCCAAAGAATCTGATTAGTCTAACTATAAGTACGACAAACATGGATGATCATTGACCTATATACTTAACACCTATATAACTTAAAGATTAAGACTTCATATTAGAATATTAAACAATCTTTAAACAATTGTGCAACAAATGAGGACAATGACCTCAAAATGTTAATCTGAATATTCCATTGTTGCATCAGGTCACACAATAAATTCCATAAATTCCCTGCAATATTAGTCCAGAAGGTGTCGTGGTTGCAGAGTCATGACTAGCAGTGGCACAACTGGTGGTACCACAAACAGTCCTGAGCCACTTTGGTTTTTCGTGTTGGTGCTGGTTAAATACTGACAAATATGCTTTGCTTGTTTAATTAAAACAATTAAATCAGTTCCGTACACGGAACAAGGAGCCCAGAACTCAGGAGAAGGGAGCACATACCAGAAGCTGTACAAGTCACTGTGAGGCAGGGAAGGTGTATGTGGCGGTTGAAATGTGTATGAGCTTGGAAAATTTCCAAGTTACCGCATGTGCTCAGCTTTGCTATGGTAGAGGTTTTAAAAAAACCGGCCTAGTAGGTAAAAGGAAGCCAAACTTGTGGGGGTGGGAAACTTTTAGGCTGTGGACCTGTTAGCCAATTCACCCGGTAGGCATGGAGTTCTGATCCACGTGGGCACCAGATGAAGAGGGACACTAAAAAGAAATCCCACACTTGCTCAAAATTGAGTATAATAATGGGTTACTTATTTAGGGTAGACTCACAAATCACAGTCCTCTCCATAAACAGGGAAGAGGAACCAAATCCAGGAGCTCAAAGAGAGGCTGGGTGCACACTTAACATCAGCATTTATAGTATAAGAGGCCATGCCCAAGTGGGCAGGCAACTTAAAGGCTACTGGTGGTAGGAATTCCTACAGCATAGGAACAGCCTACATCAGTTGGTCTTGGGCATTTTTGTGAGTATTGTCTTTTCTAGTCATGACCTTAAGAGTGCCTGCCTTATTGTTCTTTCCCCATGGTTTCTATTTCAAGCTCCTACTTCTGGTCTTCCCCTGATTTCCCTTAAGGATAAACTGTGACCTGGAAGTATAAGCCAAATAAGCCCTCTCTGCAAATTTGCTTTGGGACCAGTGTGTTTTATCATAGCAAAAGAAAGCAAATTAGAATAATTGGTAATGGCTATGGATCTAGAAGATAAAATTTGTGGTAGTGTTTATTAATTCAATTATACATTAATAGAAAGCTGTCATCATGATGGATATGCATTGGTTTTATGGAAAAAAACACATATATTTCTAGTCATTGGTTTTCATCACAGACCTATGGTCAAGTAGATTGTGGAGGCTTACACCTGGGAAATTTCTGACTAGAGAAGGCAGGAGAAGGTAAACTCACTTGCCCCACAATGCCACTCTGTTTCTCATACAGCTGCAGAGTCAGTAATGAAAATAAATTAGGAAAATCAAAGATGGGCTAGAAGAAGGAAGGAAGGTCAAGTTTAAATTCTTTATTTTTGGGTATAATTGTTTTTGAGCTATTCTCTTTTATTTAAATATTTTTAAGAGACATTCTAATATTTGTTAAAGAGCAATTAATAATAACAGCGAAAAGGGCTACAAGTGTGTAATCAGACACTGCAGGTTCATTTCCTGGCTGATTAGAACCGAATAGTCACACAAAACTATATTAATTACAACACTGCTTGGCCAATGGCTCGGTATATTGCTAGTTATCTCTTACATCTTAAGTTAACCCATTTCTGTTAACCTATGTATCATCATAAGGATGTGGCCTACTGATAAGGTTCTGCCATCTTTCTGCTTTAGCAGCTACTTGGCATCACCCTGACTCTACCTTCTTTCTCCCTGCATTCAGTTTGGTTTTCCTGCCTAGGTATTTTCTGCCTTGCTATAGGCCAAAGAGTTTTCTTTATTAACCAATGCTAATAAAACATATTCACAGCATACTTACGGGTATCCCATATCACAAGTGGGTATTTAAGTCCATGACAAGTATCCTCCTTTTCTTTTTACTCTTTCTTTTCATAGTCTTTCATGGTATTATTAACATGTTTTTGTAGTTATGAACATTATAGATATGTTTTATGATATCTACACACTCAATAATGAGGAAGGAGCTACATCTCTAACCTTGACAAAGAGACTGTGCTAGTCTATCAAGACACAGTGTAAGGATGTGCAGTAAGCCCACAACTATTATACAGTAAATGTATAGATGATAAACCAATAGACTAATCCACAGGAAGTGTGTACTACATATCTATGTGGAGTAACCCATTTCAGCAGAGTGTTGTAGGAGGCTGCTTGTTTGTTCCTGGCTGCATAGACTCAAAATAACCACATGGTAACTGTATTAATTAATTAAATCACTGCTGGGCCTATTAACTCTAGCTACTTATTATCTAGCTCTTACATCATAATTTAACCCATTTCTATTAATCTATGTATCACTATATGGCTGTGGCTACCAGCAAGGTTCTGGCTTGTCTGTTCCTTGTGGTGGCTACATGGCATCTGTGACTCCTCCCTCTTTCTCCCAGTATTCAGTTTAGTTTTCCCCGCCTAGGTCTGTTATACCCTATCAAAGTCCAAGACAGCTCTTTTCTTCATTAGCCAATAGAAGCAACACATATATAGAGGGCTTTCCATATCAGCAGAGCTGTGGGGACACCTGTCTTTTGGGTAAGTCACTGGCAATTCTGTAAAAATCTTGTGAAATCATGGCATTTATCCCTTCTATAATATCTCAGCAGTGTATAAAACTGGCTTTTCCTGTAGGGCAACTGGTTAGCTTCCCCACACAGTGAAGCCCTGGTGTGAAGGCATTCACTCAGTCAAATCTTGTTCTCATAGGCAAAATTTACATAAAAGTAGCCCCACACAAACTGTTTTTAGTGACAGTACTCACTGATTAGAAAGGAGTCCCATACAGGAGGAAATATGTCTGCTCAAACAGCAGACTTAGGATGGTGTGTAATCTACTGGTCTTCTACTCTGACTTTACAGGCTACTAATAGTCTGTATTTACCCTTCACCGTGGTTTCAACTAACATAAGATCATAGCTCAGGAAATTAATTGTTTATACAGGAAAAAGTTCCTGAGTCACTAAAACTAGCTTCAGCGAGGAAAATTTTTACTTGGGTACTCTGCTGGAGTCAAAAGCAAAGTCCCCAGAAGAGTTTTTTTTTTTTTTTTTTTTTCCTTATCTGGGGAACATCGCAACCATGGCCCTCCTGAGACCTAAGACACTTCTGTTGCCAGATGCACCAGGATTGTTACTGTGAAAATGCAAGCCTTATACCATTGTTACCACCTGGGCAATTGTTGCCTTGTCTGTATGCCTTATAAACTGAAAGTTTTGTCGAGAACAACCCTCTTTTCTTCACTTCCTTACCCCAAGTAATTAAGAAAAATTCAGGAAAAATGTGCTTCAGTCAGTCAGTTTGTTCTACCCTTCAGATCCCATTCACCAGCCAGATTTTTGCCTGCCATAGCAAATTTTTCTGGATCCTGAAAGGTTTAATGGGCTTAACCACAAAATAAACCGTGGTAAGCATATGCCTAGAACTGGTGTCTATGACTTTGGTGTCTTGAGACAGGGCTACCCTCAAACCTTATGTTAGACTTCTGAGGAAATTCTTTGTGTTTATTAACTTAATCATAGAAGTCAAAAGCTTCAACAACAGTCAGAGATAGTAGATAAATGAACTAATCAATAGCTATCTTGGCTTAGAACTACATACTTCCTACAGATTTCAATGCATGAAGAAAACTCACTGATGAGTCTAATAAGAGTTCATTCATTCAAATATTTTATAGATAGTTAGAAGCTGCTGATTCAAGCATTGATCTCAACTCTGGAGGGAGATTTTTAAAATACAGTATCTTTGCAGGGGAGCTCTCAGTTCAGGTGAGGTGAGATTATGTTACAGAAATGATAACTATGTGATTGTGTAATTTATGCATACACTTCTCTAAGAGTATAGAGGTCATGTCTCTGCAGGAGTCTAGAGGGTTTCTCAAGTTCAGGTAGCAAAAAAGCAGAAAAATGGTACTCTCCTCTCATTGGCCAGAGATAATGCGCACCCTCTAATTTTGTCACTCTTTCCATCTCCACACTGCATAAAAGGATAATTGACTGTAGCTACAGAAAAACAAGTGCCAGCCTTTGTAACAATTGTCAGGAAAGTCACTTACCCTTTAAAGACTGATTTCTCAACTCTGCCATAAAGAGAAATTTACCACTGACTATAGAAGACTTAGCTACAAAATTCCTGTATTCACTGGAAGCTTCCAGAAACACAATGAAAAACAATCATAAAAATACATGGCCATGCAAATTGTATACAATAAATTTATTTGAAGCATTAAATGGCATCATTAAATGCAATAATTTTTTCATTCCAGGGATAACATGGAAGATAGGTTTGGCTATAGCATAGAAAATAACAACAGCAATAATAATAATAATAATAATAATAATAATAATAATAATAATAAAATTGTCAGTTTCAGATAATATATTGTTCAGCAGTTATAAAATCTTGTCTATGGACCATGATAAATGAGATAAATACAATTTTTTAGGCCACCTAGCAAAAAAAATTATAATTTTCAAACCTTTAAAGAGAGGATCGCATCCTTCGTCTTCTGAAAAGAGGACTTTGTTCAAAATATTCTTTAACAATCCTCTCTCTTGGGACTGAGAATCTCTGCAGGCATTCACAAAGCTAGCTCTCCACTGCTATTACCCTCGTGTCAGCTGTAAATTGTCTTGCAAATGCCTTCTTCATTGTGTTTACGTAGTTTTCTGCCATTTTTAAGTATGCTATACATAAACTATGGTGTGACATAACAAATAACACTCATAAACTTTCAGCTGCTTTGCAATCTTATGCATCTGATACACATGCTTTGAAAATACAATAGGGTGTACTCAGCAGCTCAGATGCTTCCCAGCTAGAATCATGATGATAGTTCTTGTATGCATTGTTGAACAGAAAGGTAAATTATGCTATTCTTGTAAAGTGTCTTCATTTTGATTCAAACTCAGCGTCTTTCCATCATCCACATGTTAAATTGAGACAATGTCTCTGCCTTTTAAATCTGCACCCTGGGGAAAGAGGAACTGAACATAACAATTTCCAGTTCCTTTTTTAGCTTGAACTTTTGTTTACTTTCCAAATTTTTTCTTTTACTTTAACATTTCCATATAAATGTAACAGTTATTTGCTTCAACAAAGCATGATGTTTATTCCAATCAATATTAGAATTGATACTAGAAAGGTATGTGAAACAAATGTTAAAAGAGACAATGAACTTTCATTTGTGAATGGGGATCACCGATTTCAAGAGTTATTAACATGCGTTTGTTGACATGGTTTTGATCAGTGGCAACTCAGACATTAAAGGTTAGGAGTGAGCAAAAAGAAGGTGCTTGTCGTAAGATGAAGAAGAACTGTGAATGAGATGATGCAGGTTGATAAATTTCCATGAGGAATTTGAAAACACTATTTCAACTATTGTCACTGTTATTATTTACACAGCAGTTATCTTAAACTCTCGAAATGCTCAGAAAGAAACAGAAGGGCCATTGAAACATAATAAAATATAGATGAAAAGAAACCCCGACATGGCCACAAGAAGTCTGAAAATGGAATCTGTAAGAACCCATCCTCCATCCCCTGACCTCCCACACAAAATAAAGTGACATTGTACAGAAAAGATGAGAATGCAGGGGATTTGAATGATGACTATGTTCATAACAGGCAAAACTCAGAAGACAAATGCTTCTCTCCACAGTACTGCCAAGTGTTTTTATAAACACTATCTAATTTATTTCTTTAATAGTCTTCTACTTTAAGACATGAAATTCCAAGCCAGGTCAATATAATTCAGCCTCACTATGCTCATTAAAATTTCCTATCCTAAGTCAAAAGTTCAATTTCCAGTCAAACGAAAGAGGGGCTAAAATACACAGCTCTTGGGGTTCTCACTTGCTAAAGGCAGCATCTCAGGGAAAGCTGCCCTCCCAGTGATTAGAAAATTGAATGCAGCTCTTAATCTTCGATCTTTGCACATTGCTGCTCAATTTAATGTTCTGTGTAGGAATTCCTGCAGAGCCATATCACTGCACAAACACTCAGAAAACTCCCAGAGTGACAATTAGTCATTGAGAAAGAGTCAGCTTGAGGAGAACACAAGGGGCAACTTCAATAGGAGGAGATTAAAGAGTACATAATCAACAAGATTTTTCTTAAATTGATTTCTTAATGTAGCATGACCTGACTTAGTATTAAAAACATGATCAAACAACCACTTATGTAGACTCGTCCATGTAATTTTTATTTTTAAATGTCTAGCTATAAAAAGAAACTCACAGAATGCTTTAAAAGAAGTCACTGTCACCAATGATCTGATAAAGCAAAGAAAAGCATCACGCGACTTTGAAGCCTTTAACATATTTTTCAAGTTTAAGAGATGTGGTGATGTGTAATCGTGATAGGAAATATTTTCAGCAGTTTAAAATAAAAGTTAAAAAATACAGTTATGATTTTTTAAATTATTTTTAATTAATATATTTAATTTTCTGAATATTTTTATTTAAATTATTAAATTAAACATATCTTTGTTTAAAAATAAATAGAAAAATGAATCAAACTACCGTATCCCAGGAAACCTTCAATTTTTATAGCTCAGCTAAGGAAGACAGTATGAGAAGCATGTGGCATGGTGTAGTAGGTGAAAGTTCACACACAGGAGCATATCCTAAGTGCAGGAAGTAAATTTGTGAAGCATAGGAGATCTTTAAAATAGGAAAAGCATTCTATGTGATGCTGTAGGGATATAGCCACACAGACAGACAGACAGACAGACAGACAGACAGACAGATACACACACACACAAACATACACCAGTGTGGTACAGATACTCCAGAGACTGGGGCAGGAAGATGACAAGCTCAAAGTTTGCTTGGGTATCTTTCTTTCTTTTCTTTCTGTTTTTTCCTTTCCTTTCCTTTTCTTAATTTTACATTCTGACCCTAGTTTCCTCTTGTTCCTCTCCTCTCATTTCCTCCCTCCTCCTGTCCCTCGGCCTCACCCACAATCCCCATCCACTCCTCTGTTTCTGTTCAAAAAGGGGCAGGCCTCCCGTGGGTCTCAAAAAAGTATGGAATATCAAGTTATAGTAAGACAAAGTGCCTCACCTTGTATTAAGGCTGGGGCAGGCAATCCAGTCCTTGTACCTCTGGCTCTGACAATCCTTGGTCCCTTGGTCCCTGGGTATCAACAGGATACCCAGAACTTGGCCTAATATTTGTAGCTGTGAGTCTCTGTATCTGTTTCTATCAGGTACGGGATGAAGGTTCTCTGATGACAATTGGGGTCTCAGGTAAGCAAGGGAAATCATTGCAAAATGGAAGCTCTAGAATTTGTGATGGTCGTAGCACAACAGAATAAACATTCTTAATATCATTGAATTGCATGCTGTAATGTCTTAAATGGTCATTTTTATGTGTTTTTAAAAATAATACTTAAATTTTGTTTGTCCCCCAAAGCTAATACTGTTTGATATACTGTGGTGGAGCATGAGGAGGTGTTGAGACTAGAATCCAGATTGCTCAAGGTGAATGCCAGCTGTCACAGAGCATCACACAGGGACCAGGTTATTGGGTGCTCTTCTCGGAAGCAGGGTATCAATGTTAGTAGAGTTTACAGAGGAAACAATTGCTTGGTTTTATGAATATTTTCTTGAGCAATTGTTATTTGGGAAGTTTTGTAAGTAAAATGCAGTGGTTTTTAATGGCCTTTCATTGGAGAACACAGCATCTAGCAATGACCCCTTTAAGTGCTGTTGCTTGGTAAGTTTCTCTTAATTGTACACTTGCCTCAGGAGGTAAAAGAAATGGTCACACATCTGGAAAGGCCTGGGAGAATTTTACCACCCAGCCAGCAGTATAAAAAGGAGGAAGCACTTGTTAGAGGTGGAGATGCTGATGAGCTAATCATCAGAATGAGAGAAATACTCACCACTGAAAAAACTGCCTACAAGCTACAGCATGGAGAGTTCCAGGGTTGCAGTTTTTGGAAGTCATCTCCCATGCTCTGAGGATGCAGTTTTGTCTGGTTGTTCCTACTCCTTTGTAAGTAACTCTTTACCCATAACTCTCCAAGTAACACAAAAATTGGTTGGTTCACCAAATTGGGCAGTGGTACAGCGGTACTTGCTATTGTTGACTACCTTTTTGGAAGAGTAGATGTGTGTGTAGTGTCGCTCCAGGGAAAGTCTGCCACACAACAGCTGGTTATGAACTCTGCGAAATCTAACTTTAATACAGGCAGTTTAAGTGATGGAAACATCCTACGAAGCACCTCTTCACTGTCTTAGTTGGCAGCACACATGACTTGAACGAGTGCTTGTGTATTATATATGAGTCAGTGGAGTAACTCATCTTCTTTCCAGGCTTGTAATGCATGCTTTTCATTGTGTCTCTTTCTTGTCCCTTTGTTAGTTTCCTGAGCACTAATTACTGAACCTGGCTGCTTGCTTTGGAGTGTATCACAAGCCGCTCACAATCTTCAGTGCCCAGGAAATTTCTTTCTAAATCGAATGCTGAGGCTCTGAATACTGAATTAACATCTTAAAGCCTGCTGAAACTCTGGCTATAAAATGGTTCTTTTGAAATGTGATCAAATTTAAGAAACAAATCATCTGTTTAATGCTTGTACTGCAAAGCCTTATTTTCTTTACAAAGTAAAAATTGAGTTAACGACACAGGAAGCAGTTACCTTTTCACGGCAGTTTTTAAGAGGCAGCTTAACGGTACTATTATGACAACTAAGTTTTAATTTGAAAAAGAAGATTCGTGAAATTATTTATTGAAAGACCCTCAGAGAGGACCTTTTTCTCCGATGAAGACCCCAGAACCAGGACACTCTGAGACCAGGCCACAGGATGCAATTAGCAAGAGGTTTATTGAGTAAACACAGGTACCTGCAGGGGGTCCGAGTCCAGACCACAGGATGCAATTAGCAAGAGGTTTATTGAGTAAACACAGGTACCTGTGGGCGGCAAAGTCTTTCGGAGGACTTTGCACACCTGCTAACTGGAGGGCGGGCTTTTTATAGGGAAGAGCAAACAGCAAGTTTACAGAAGCAAAACAAAAGCGTGGTTATCGGTCGATCGGAATGAAGCGGGGGGAGGGGGGGCATGAATGGTTTCCTCTCTCAGCATGGATGTTTGGCAATAGTCATCCTGTTCCTATCTTTATAGATATCCTGTTTTGCAGTTAACCAGCTTTGTTGATGTGCTATCTTATTGACATCCTGCCTTGCAGTCTTTCTATCTCAAGCACATGGGATGTTCTTATGAGAGCAGGCTGGCTGCTGATCTGGAGAATTTTTTTTTAAAGCAAACAGGACGTTCCCCTGGGAGCATTCTAGCTGCGGGTTTTGAGGAGGGGGTCTGTAGGGTCTTTCATTTATATTCTTCTTGAAAATACAAATGCATTGCTATCCTGGTGTTCTCAACAAAGAAGAAACCTTGATGGAGAAATATGTTATAGTTTGTTACGATAATATGCGTCTGACAGGATCAAACTATTGCCTTCTACCATGGAAGCTAAAAATGAGTTAAAAGTTACATCTAACATAGTTAAGATAAAGTATGCTGAATTCTGATCTTATTCTTGCTTGTTTCAGCTGAAACCCACTGTCTTGGGAGGGCTAACACTTGTGAAAGCTGCCTCTTGAAACAGATGCGCTGCGAGAACTGCCCTTATCAATTCTGCTTCTGTAGACATGCTTAACCACGACAGAATGTCCCCTTGGTGGCCATGAAACACAGAGACCATCTGCAGGTGGCTACACAGGGGAGAAATTCATCATAGTCTTTTAGCCTCTAAAACAGGGAAGAAATTGCAGATAGTAGCTGGTCTTTGCAGAGTGGTATTTCAGCCCTCCGCAGCCCCCACCTCCACCTTGTATAAAGTGAACCTGGCTTACCTAGCTCTCTGTGTGCTCTGTTGGTTCCTCATAGCTCAATTTACAATCTCTGCATAAAGATCTTTGTCAATGCAAATAAGTTCATTAAGAAATCCAAAATTAGGACTGCTTTATTTACATATTTGGATTATTCTATGTTGGCAATACAAAAACATTTTTATCAGGTCCTTGAAACACAAGAGAAGGATATCTGTAGTATTCCTGATTTCCACAGCATGACTGAGCTTCCCTGGAGTACTCACATCGGGGGGAGGGTAGGTGCTCTGGCAAACCTAAGGTTTTGGTCGATATCTCTTTCATGACACAGATTGTTAAAGGAAGGGAGGAAGTTCTCAGACATGACAAGCATTATAAATGATGAAAAGACTAGATGCATGTTATATAGAAGTTTCCTCTGAGGTAGAAATCTTCCATCTTGAGGGAATCTTCTTAAGACACAGGATTTAAAGGGAAAGTGAAACAGCAGCATATTTTAGGACATAGTTTTTACAAGGAGGTGAAAAAACAGCATATTCTAGGCAATGAGACACATGAGACATTCCACCCAGTAGGAAAGCTGTATTAAGACAAACAATAAATAATTCAAATAGCTACGTGAAGCCCTTGAAACAAACCAAATTCACTAGGCCCTGCCATTGCAAAGAGAATATAAACAGTAAAGATTGTTGAGAATCATGCCAGCACATGCTCAGATGTCTCAAAGAAGAAACCAAACAAACTGCTTAAGAGAAACTAAGACCAACTGAGTTTCCTTTGAAAAGTCTCTGACTTGTTGAGACATCCTCCAAACTGTTGAAAACTGTAGAACTTCCTTCATGCTGTCCAATATGCTCCTCCTCAGATGTCTTTGAATCATTTCTTCTCCTGTAAATCACCCTTCACCCATATTTTTCTAAGTAAACACAGTAAAATGCATTAGCTCACCAAATTGGAGCTGGATAGTGTCTGGACATTGTTCTGTTCTCTGTCCCTGTCTAGAATGAGTAGGCATTTGCTCACATCTCCCCTGGAATAGCATCTCACAGCAGTGGGTGATATTTGTGCTCATTTTCTGAGCTGTGTTTTCCTGTCAGAGAAATAATATCACCTTCTCTTTTTCTAGAGTCTCACCTCTCCAGTACTCAGATTTCACAGTCTAGAAATTCTGTTCTTCAATAACTTTGCTATAGGTAAATCACAGCAAGCTATATAGATTAGGATGTCCCTCTTCTGCATCTGCTTATGCTATTTTTTTTTCTCATTGCATTAGCAGCCAAGCAGAAAAATCAGCTCAGTGATGGGATGATGTGGGAATGATTTCTTATTAATAAAGAAACTGCCTAGGCCCATTTCATAGGCCAACCCTTAGGTAGGCGGAGAAAACAGAACAGGATGCT
>NW_004949110.1:3446922-3494650 GCF_000317375.1 Microtus ochrogaster
AACTAATGGGTCAGGCAGTGATTAAAAGAATACAGTTTCCGTGTAATTATTTCGGGGCATAAGCTAAGCTAGCCATGTGGGCAGCCGGGTGCGGGGGACGCAGCTCCGCCGCTCTTATTTCAACAATGGGATGTGGAAGTTCTTATATCATTTATCTGAATCTTCCTCATTATTTCACTAAATTCCAGTAGTTGACATCCATTTCTAATCACAAAATTGTAGCTTGGTTCTTTCTTCCATCTTCCAACACCAAACTACATAATATACCCAGCATGGCAAGCTAGAGTTTCTTCCTTGTCATCCTGGTCCACTGTGTTATCTAGATTAGAGGCTTAAGAAGAGGCAGATAAACATATGTCTCTTTCAATTGTAAGTCATTTTCTTCTTTAATTCCTTTAGCATTTCTGTAGAAAAATGACCATCAGCAGACAATCAAGCAGACAGCACGCAGAAATGGCCATCCCATCACACTGGCTGAAAAAACCCTTTAATAGTGCACTGGATTAAAAAGGTTCTCAGTACCATCCATTCTAAACCCTGTATTGACCACAGAAGATGTCATATAGATTATATTTCCCAGATAGTTATATGATCAACTTAAAATAGCATATGTGATAGCTTCCTTCTCTTTGTTTGTATCTTTGGCACTATTACTAACTTATCAGCTGTTCCAAAAAAAATTCATTATTTGCATATGAGAACTGGTCCTGAGGTGGTATGGTTTTGCTAATTTGTAGTATACTGGGAAGTTACATATGAAAAAGAAACAGCAGTTATCCAGAGACAGTCATGGTGGTTAACCCACAAGATAGCTGCTGCCATGTTAACCAGATCACTAGAGTGCTGCTCTGTCATTGTTTAAGTAGTCTCTGAACAATGCAAACTAGATGATTATATAATAATCAGCAAACCAATGTGAAGTGTTTCACCCATGTTGCATGGTCTGTTATAATTAGAAAGCAGTGAATTTTTCCTTGACCATGATCTAATTCTATTTTTCAACATATTGGTGATGTGTCTTAATTGCTGTCCACCCAGTTGAAGCATTTGTCTAAATTGTTCTATTATTAATAAAACTGTTGAAGTCTGATATCTATAAATGATTAAAAAACTAAAACTTAAAAATACAAATAAATGGCATTGCAATTTAGGGGTTGACAGACACAGGGGCAGATGTAACAGTAATTTAATCAAAATCTTGGCATCCAGATTGGCCTCTTCAGGAGGTAAACATTCAGCTTCTAGAGATTGGGACTTTGTCTTAGATAAAACAAAGTCCAAGGTGGGTTGAGTGTATAGGACCAGAAAGACAGACTAAAGCCATATGTGACTAGCATAGCAATGAGTTTGTGGGGACGTGATTTATTATAGCAATGGAAAACACAGATGGATAATCCTCCAACATATAAAGAGTAAATAAAGAACAACAGAATGGTCCTGGAAAGAGACAAGAATTCACAATGAACACACTTCTAAGAGCAGCCACATATAAATTTATTGGAATATTAGTATAATAGTAAGCATGAAAAACACATGCCTATTAATACAAAATGTTGAACTTTAGATGGTATCCCAGAACCAGTAATAGGCTCAAAGTTTTAATTTTTTGTTTGTTTGTTTTTTGAGACAGGGTTTCTCTGTGGTTTTGGAGCCTGTCCTAGAACTAGCTCTTGTAGACCAGGCTGGTCTCAAACTCACAGAGATCCGCCTGCCTCTGCCTCCTGAGTGCTGGGATTAAAGGCGTGCGCCACCACTGCCTGGCTTAGGCTCAAAGTTAAAATGACTTCTGGTCAATATAATAGGACTGCTTGAAGAAATCTGGGTTAATCTAGAGAACATTCATGTTCTCAATTATGCATGTGAATTACTTAAAATCATCATTGACCAAATGTTTCTAACATAGGATGGTACTAAGATGGCTTGTAGCATCTCAGTTATGAATTTTGGCTGTAATACTGTGATGTAATTATGTCACAATTTATTTATTATGGAATTCTATTTATTGCTTAAGGAAGTCCCAAAAGAAAGCATCAGGCTACTTCCTGTTCTCTCTACTGTAGACAACAAGCTTTAAGCTTTATGCTGTAAGATAGGAGGCACAATAAGACTATGTATCATGAAAAGCTGGAGAAGAATCATAGTACCAAGACCCTTAACAGGGCCCTTAAAACAATTCTTTTTCATTTTGCCTCAGTTTATATGCTAAGTTCATTCTCTGAAATAACAACAAATGTTAGATGACTATGATCACAAAAATATTTTTTATACTTTTTAATACTCTAACAACTGTGCTTGAGTAGTGATAAAAAAGCCAAGGTTTGGACAATTATGACATTTTATTTTATAATGTAGAGATTCAATTATTATTATTATTTTTTCAGTTCTATATATTGTGCTACATACATTCAGGTGTCTGTATTGGATCTGGATAAATTACAATATCTGCAAGAGCAGGTATTCCTAACCTGTGTGTCACCTCTACAGCCTCAAGATTCAGAATGATTATTAGTAAAAACAATATTTTAAACTGTTCAAGTGTACTAAGTCTTTCTCTGTCCTGTCAGCCAGCACCAAATGATGGCATGGATATCTATTATTAATTATGAAAGCTTGGCCTATAGCTTAGGCTTGTTCCTAAATAGTTCTTATAATTTAACCCATTTATATTAATCTACTTTCTATCACATGGCATTACTCCTCTCCCATCTTGCACTTCCTTTTTCTTTCCATGTCTCCTGGTGTCTCCTGGGTTCCTAGATTCTCCTCCTCTTCTTTTCTCTCCTTGGATATTCTACCTACACCTACTGCCTATCGTTTGGCTATTCAGCGTTTATTACACCAATCATAGCAAATACATCTTCAGACAGCATACAATTATCTACGACATTCAAGGAGAGCCTGTCTTACTTACTATATATGATAAAATGCAATGATACTATAGCTAAATGATTAAATTTAATTTCGGAAGTATTTTTGCAAAAACTGACTTGGACTTTCTCTATTGACTATGCAAATAGGTTTGTGAAATGATATCATGTAAATTTTATAGAAAAAATTCAGGTTATATAATATAATTTAGAAAAAACCTAAGTGAAGGATTGTAAGAAGCAGGAAGTGCCCTTTTCTAGACTCAAGAAATGTTGCATACAGATCCTCGTATCACATGAACAAGCAGCCTCCTTACAACATTGGTAGATACGGTTCTCTGAGAAGCAGATGGTAAGATGGAAAAAAAGTGTGTCTATGATTTGTGAAGGGAATATTACTGTGAAAGAAAATAAGAAGAGTGTCCTACAGGTTGAAAGAAAAGATTTTGATGTTAGCTTGTCTTGAACCTAAGTGAAGAAGGGAGAAAAGTTGGCTGGAAACAAATTTAAAAACTGAAAGTATGGAAATGAGTATTGGAGGAATATTACCCTTACCTCATGTCCTATCTAGCAAACTATCAACAGTGTTTTTTATCTTGGTCATTCTGACAGGTGTAAGATGGAATCTCAGAGTTGTTTTGATTTGTATTTCTCTGATGCCTATGAATGTTGAGCATTTTCTTAGGCGTGTGGTTAGTATGTGTGTATAGTATGCATGTCTTTTTTTCTGTATGTATGTGTGCATGTTTGAAACTCTGTAAAACTTATAACTCGAGGTTACAACAGCTCTGGAAAAATACAAACACTTGGGTAGCCACCATTTTGACCTCATCATCATCTTTAATAAGAGTACCCGCTTGTGCTAGTATTATTTGACTTATTAAAATATTCCTTTTAATCTTCAAAAAAGACTAAAAGTAAACAGTGAAGTAAGTACTTTTTCTTTATTTTTTAATTTGAAAATCAAATATGTTTTTTTCTTATGATTTTTTCCACTACAACCACTCTACATTTTATTTGTATCTACTTTTGATTTCAGTGATCTTCTGTTTATTTTCAACATTTTCTAGCTTGTAAACTATTTTCTCAAGTTCCTGTTATTATTACAACATTTCACCATATCAGGAACATGTCTCTAAGAATCCTCAGACTGAGTATCTCTCTACAAAACCTCAGATTGCATCCCTCTCTATGAATACTGAGACTCCATCTAAGCTCCTGTCTCCTCCCACCTCATATCCCTCATTCTTTCCAGCTATATTGCTACTGTCTCTACCTCCCTAGTGCTGGGATTAAAGGCATGTGATCCCTAGGTCTGGCATCACCTTTGTGTGAGCTCTGTTTCTCTTTTAGACAGATTCGGTCTTGTGTAAACCAAGGTGAACTTGAACTCACAAACATCTATTTGCCTCTTTCTCCCGAGTCCTGGAATTAAAGATGTGTGCCACAACTGCCTGGACTCTATGGCTAATTAATAGCTTACATCTGCACTCTGATCTTCAGGCAAGCTTTACTTGTTAGATTACAAACAAAATATTACTACAATGTTAAATACATATATAATCTTTATTTTTATTAATGATCCATCCCTAGTTCATTTGTTGCTAAGAACTGAAATTGCATGCCTTCTTCGTACTCCCTGCAAATATTTGCCACCCAGAACTATAATTTGAATATTCTAAGGACCATATAAAAGTGGAATCTCACAGGATATGTCTCCTTCTGCTTGATATTCATTTAGCATCATGCTTTCAATCCACCTATGCTCATGAATATAATAAAATGTCCTTCTTTTTCAAAGGTAGACAATATTCCATTATATGTATATATCACAGTTAGTGTAACCAGACGTCTTTCAGTTGATAGTTGGTGTGCTCCTCAATTTTGGCTATTGTGAGTAATGCAATTGTTCACATTGGTTACAAATATTTTCTTCAGGTGTTGCTTAAACTCTCTCAGATATATATATATATATATATATATATATATATATATATGTGTGTGTGTGTGTGTGTGTGTGTGTGTGTGTGTGTGTATGTATATATGCAATTATTAGATCTTTTGATAATATCATTTGTATTTTAATTAATTTTCATTATCCAGCTGGCTACATCATATTTCATATTTACACTGGAATTTCACAGAGCTTTCAGTTACTCCATGTCTAGTCAACTATCTTTCCTTCCATGTATTTTGCTATTTCCAATCATAAGCAGTCTGAAGAGTAGCTCATTAAACTTTTCAGGTGCACTTACCCAATGTTTAGTAAGTTGAGTCACCTTCACTTTTCTATGTACTTTTGGCCCTTCGTGTATCTTTGGAGATTAATCTGTTTAAGTAATTTGATTATTTTTAAAAATTGTTGTTTAACTTTTATTGCTGAGTCTTAGGGATTCTTAACATAATTTTGACATTGGTTTTTATCAGGTGTGCATAATTAATATCATGATTTTATATTTCAGCATTGGAAATTTTCTGAGGGAGACTCAACATATAACTATGTTTATTGTCCTCGTCAAAGAAAATTATGACAGAGCAACATAATGATTATACCAAAGTCAACATGGGGAAATGTTATGTTTTTATTTAGTAGGAGCATGCTTGAAAAGGCCAAGGGATCAAGAATGACTTAAAGATGGCTGCATGACCAAAAAGATAAAGTCTCTCAAAAGTGACATTGAAGCTGTCTGTAGACAGCTGGGCAGTTGGAATATCTCATCTTTCCGCAATTCTGCTCGGCAGCATCTCCTCCCTCAGCTACTGTTTAATACTTCTTATACTCCTGAGAAGAGGCCCTGAAGAATCTTCCAGGCTTGTTTCCTAGACATGTGGCTTTCATTTTGCCTTCTGAGCCTTTCTTTCTCATGGAGGAAATGTTTTTATTCATAGTAAAGTGTAATACAAGTGGGATGTTTTAAATAAAAGTGGTTTGAAGTTGTGGAGCAGTGGTTCCCAATCTTCCTAATGTTGTTAGCCTTTAATGCAGTTTTTCATGTTGTGGTGACCCCCAATGACAAAATTGTTTTCATTACTATGCCATACTGTTTTGCTACTATTATAAATTATAATGTAATATCAGTGTTTTTTGATGAACAGTCTTAGGCACCCCCGAGAAAAGGTTGTTTGACTTCCAAAAGTATCACGACCCACAGGTTGAGAACCACTGTCATAGAGGGTTTGTTCTTATCATAACACTCAATTTCCAATATATAACAAGATGTTGTGCTTTGTTTTCATTATAAGTAGTATTTGTAGGTTTTCTCCATCTAACATTTTACCTATTTGCTTAACTACCAGTTTAATCTCTTCTCATTATTTTCTAAAATATCTGTTAGATTATTCCATTTTAGTTAATATAAATATAACTGACTTTTGAACATTGACTTCTCTTGTTTACATGAATTCATTCACTAGTTCAAAAGGCTTATGCGTGTGTATAAGTGCATGTGTATGTGTATATCCCAGTGTGAGTTTGTATACGTGTGTGTGTGTGTGTGTGTATGTGTAGCTTTAATATTTTTTAGGTATGATGATTTTTGGGTATAAGACCATTTGATCTGTGCATAGGGAGGTCCCAAATAGTTTTGAATTGTAAAGACTTTGCTATCACAATGGTCTGGTGAGAAGACAGATGTTAGAGTCCACTGAGAAAGAACAGTAGTGATGGCAGGAATGTGGAAAATAAAAGAAAGAAGCTGGTACTTTACAGGAGCAGATTGTCTTTTGCTTGAACAATGAAGGGCAAAGGTCTCTCTGTGGGAACGGAGACCTGTGAGGCTCAGGGTGCTTGAGGATTTTATAGGGTAGAAAAGGGAACTTTTGGGATGGAAAATCTCATCTGCAGATCTCTTCCTCTGCAATCTCCAACTCTGAAGACAGAGAGATGTTGGTATGTTGGCCTTCTTGTGGGAAGCCTACTGGATCCTAAATGCCTCCAGGTATTATCAGTAGATCAGCTTTCCTGTCTGGAGTTCTTGGTTCACCTAAGGCCTTGCAGTCATAGACCTTTCATAACGGTTTTTCTAGAATGTTCCTGTCAAGTCATCCTTGAGAGGTGGCTACTGGGGTCCTGTGTTTCTATAATATTGCTGACTACATATCTATAAGGCATTAATTGATAGGTGCACAGGGTAGAAGAGAAAATACTCTTGAGAATATGATGAAGACAAGACAAGGATGTAGTTCAGAGTGTCAGGGCAGAAGATCTGGGACTTTACTAATCCATGTTGTCTGCTTCTAGCAGTCTTTATGTGTACTTATGCTCCCGGAAATATGTAAGTAATTTCACAATCATTCTGATGTCAGCATGTAAGTTCACACAAGTTAGCCTTTCTTCTTTATAAGAAATCACATAAAAAGTGAAAAAAAAATAACTTTCCTTTAATCTTTCAGAGAACTGAAACTGAGCAAGTAAGTAAATATTTGTCAAATGGCAGAAACTAGGTTCCTCACTGTTAAAGTAGGGAGGTTAGGCCAAGTGTGGGGGAAGCCTTAACAATCCATGTAATAATACGTTAGAGCTGGAGACTTCAGTATAGACCCATGTTAATCTTGATGCAGATGCAGATGGAAAAATGTAATTATGTAAATACATGTACACATGGATTAGGGTGTACACATACGTACTCTGTCATTTGAGACCTTTCAGAGCAAGAAAATCATGATTGTGTTGAGGCAAAAAATGTGACTTCTTGCCTTAAAGGGAATAAGAGATATTTATTATTCTGGAGCCATATTTGAGTGACCATGGTCTAGAAACAAAGATTTAAGTTAAATCTATATCGGAAAGACAGTAAGATGGGGGAAGATTATCTATAAACTCACATACTATCTAATGAGATGCTTAGCTTTGGGTTGGAGAAAGCTTGGGATTTGCTAATGGATTCCAAAAAGGGTTTTATCTATTTGTCGTAGGATGTTAGTTCAAAACACATAGGTAAGCAAGGACCTGTCATTCAGAAGACCAAAGCTAGCCCAAGATTAGTATTTAGCCTCTGGATATGCAACTTTCCAAACTCTTCACATCACTGCAGTTCTGATCAGTGAGTCTTTGTATATGCAGCTTCTTTCTCACAATTCTCATTGACAATAGTAAAGTCTACCCAGCAATTGCATCCTGTTGACCTTGATGCCATCCTCCAAAAAGAGGGACCAAGATTCTATTTAAAATGGCTTATTCTGACTCTGAGGGTGAAAGCATGCCTTATGAGCTAGGGAAATCACACAATGCCCCCAAATAAGGAAGTGCTGCCAAGAACAAGCTGTGGATGATTTTCAAGTGTCCTCTTTGTTGTTGAATAGATAACACTAATGGCTTCCTGTTCTTGCTGCTTTCAGGAACTGTAGTTTTCTGAAAACTTCAGAAACTAAAATGTGTCTGTAATCAACATGCACAATATAGTCATTAGAGAATTCCAGCAGATCTTAAGAACACAGCAGTATAAATATGAAAACTCCTCTATAATGTTTTATAGTGAGTGATTGCTTCTAAAGCTGTATTAAGTTCATAAAGTTGTTTTATAAAGTTTTGAATATTTCAAAATTCTGACGAAGAACAAAAGAAGAAAGCTCATGCTGAAAACTGGAATTATTTTTATTAAATATTATGCTGGTAAAAAGCTTGCAGTTTAATTTCACTCAATGTAAAATGGTTTTTGAAACATATACATTTCATTCTTGCTTGCAGAATAATGCAGCAGGTTTAGAGCCAATTGTGAATTGTGTGTGCATCCCAGGCAATCAAAAGTACATTTCTCATTGCTTTTGTATGTAATTTATTAAGAAAACTGTGTAATTTGAAATAATGTTTATTTCAAAACTATTTCTATGGAATGTCTGGTAGGACTAACAAGGTCTTATTGTTGGAGAGAAGATAGCAAAAGCTAGAGAAAAATGAAAGCAAAGGTTTCTCTAATGTAACTCTACAAAATTGATTCCTACATATAGGCAAAAGCCAAATGTCCAGCTGATGTGCCAATTTGAAACAAGCCAGTGATTTTTAAAACACCCTTATTTTAATTTTAATCCCTGAAAACATACACATTATTAACATTATATAGGCTGAGTAGGTAGTACTTATATAGTTAGCTATATATATGCACATCTAGTAACAATTAAAAAAGGAGGCCATGAAGTTGAAAAAATAGAATTGGTATAAGAGAGATATTAGAGGGATTAAAAAAAGAGAAACTAAAATAATGCAATTGTACTAGAATCTAAATATTATATACATGCATATATATACATGTGCGTATATATTTTAAATAATAATATAATTACATAATTATATATGTGAATATATGTATATGCATATATGTATATATGCATGTAATATGTAATATTATATATATTAAAGTAGATTGCATAGTGGTAGAATGGGGTATACACCCCAGAGTGGTATAGGTAGATCTTGAGGTAGACTGATTCCCAGTTTTTGAGGAACTGCCATATTGATTTACATAGTTACTGTACAAGTTTGCATTCCCACAAGCAAGGGAAGAGAGTTTCCCTTGTTCCACATCCTTGACAGCATGAACTGTCACTTGTGTTATTGATCTCAGCCATTTAACCGCTGTAAGATGAAATCTCAGTTTTGTTTGATTTGCATTTTCAGGAGGGCTAAGGATGTTGAACATTTCTTTATTAGTTTCTTAGCCATTTCAGATTCCTCTAATGAGAATTCTCTGTTTCGGACTGTACCCAACTTTTTAATTAGATTACTTAGTTTGCTGATGTCTAATTTCTTGAGTTCTTTACATAGTTGGGATGTGTAGTTGGTGAAAATCTTTTCCCATTGTGGAGGCTGCCAATTGGTGTCCTTTGCCTTAGATAAACTTTTCAGTTTCATGAGGTTCCATTTATGAATTTTCAATCTTAGTACTTGTGCTGTCAGTGTTCTGTTTAAGAAATTGTCTCTAGTACTGATGTGTTCAAAATATTCCCTACTTTCTCTACTAACAAGTTTAATGTATCTGGTTTTATGTTGAGGTCTTTGATCCACTTGCACTTTTGTTTTATGCAGGGTAATAAGTAGGAATCTCTTTGTATGCTTCAACATGCCAACATCAGATATACCAGCACCATTTGTTCAAGACACATTTTTTTGTTGCTGCTTTATCTTTTTGGTTTCTTTATCAAAAAGTCAGGTGTCCATAAGTCTGTGAATTTATATTTGGGTCTTTGATTAGTTTCCATTGGTTCACCTGTTTTCATATCAATACCATTACAATAGCTCTATAGATCTTGAAATCAAGGATGGTAATACCTCCTGAAGTTCTTTTATTATTCAGGAATGTTTTCGTTATTCTGTTGTTTGTTTTTATATATGAAATTGAGCATTATCCTTCAAGGTCTGTAAGGAAATGTGTTGGGATTTTAATAGGGATCGCATTGAATCTATAGATTGTTTTTGGTAAGATGACCATTTCACTTATGTAAATTCTACCAGTCTATGACCTGCCTTGCCTGCAAGATGCACTGTGGCATTGGGGGCTCAGAGCTTGGAGGAGTGACCAACCAATGACTGGTCTAGCATGATGCCTACACTATGAGAGGGATCCCATGCTAGACACTGCCTAGATGGTCAAGATCGAGAAGCTGGATGTCTCAGAGACCTAGGGTAGAACCACGCACGACTGACAAGAAAAAAAAGTCAGTGAAATGATTCCTAATGATAATCTCCTATACTCATAGGATAGGTGTCTAGGCCAGTCATTATCAGACAGTTTTCCTCTGGCAGCTGATGGGAGCAGCTAAAAAAATCTCACAGCCAAACATTAGGCAGAGCTTGGGGAACTCAGTAGAAGAGGGGTTGGAAGGTTTGTAGGAGCCAGAGGGATTAAGGACACCAGGAAAACATGGCCCACAGATTTAACTAAGCAAGGCTCTTAGGGGCTCACAGAGACTGAAGTGGCAATCATGGAGGCTGCGTGGATCTGTTCCATGGCCTCTGTATACATGCTGCAGTTGTTTAGTTTTGTGTTTTGTTAGATTCCTAACAATGGAAATGTGTTGTCGCTAACTCTGTTGCCTGTGGAGGCCGAAAAATGTAGGCCCATTTCTACCTTGTCTGACAGAGAGTTTTGGGGACTGACAGACTTAATTGTACCTTCTAACTGAAAAGGTGGTTGTCTGTAGTAGGAAGGCCATTTGTTTGTTTCCTGGCTTCCAGGACTCCTGAAATAACCACACAGAAACTGTATTAATTAAATCACTGCTTGGCCAATTACTTAAGCATATTGCTAGCTAACTCTTATATCTAGAATTAACCCATATCCATTATGTTATATTTTAACATGAGTCTCATGGCCTAACAGCAAGATTGTCTGTCTCTGGCAGCAACTCCATGACTTCTCCCCTGACTCTGCCTTCCTTCTCCCAACCTTCAGTTTAATTTTCCCCACCTAGCTCTATTCTGCCCTATCAGGCCAAGCCAGTTCCCTTATTAACCAATGGTATTCACAGCATACAGAGGGGAATTCCATATCAGTTGTCTGACTCTTTTGAAGTTAAGATAGCTCACTGCCATCTTAACAGGTGGTCAGGATATGCAAGTGTTTTTCTGCTCCTATTATTGTCACTACTGGAAAGGTGGTCTTCAGGGTAGATGACAGAATGCTAAGGATTTGATGTCTCAGAGTGATAAGGCCATAGACTGTGTGATTTATCCTTTGTATCATGTTAATAAAGTCTTTTGTTACCTTCTCCCCAAGTTTACAGTGGGTATGAAAGCTGTGGAAAAATAAATGAAGGTGATTTCAGGGTTTCAGTAATCCCTAGAATGCCCTCCCAATACTTTCTATGTTTTCTGTCTTATTATTTTTATGTGTCTTCATATTCTTTACTTACATTTCCTCAATTCCCATGCCCATACCATGGTAAAAAGGCAGTCCTTGACAGTTGCCCATTCATGGGTTGGTTGCCTCATCCAGCCTTACTATGAGGAGAGATGCCTAGTCTTATTGCATCTTTTTATGCTGAATTTGGTTGATATCAATGGGAGTCCTGATCATTTCTGGAAGAAAAGGGAGGCAGTGATTCTGGGGAAGAGGAGACTTGGGGGTAGGGGAGAGGGAAGGGAGGCTGAGGTTTAAATATTTAGTATGAGACAACAATAAATAAAAAGTGGATGATATTAATTTAACAGTTTTTAAGTTCTGATTCAGGCTTGATTGCAGAAAGATGCCCTGTGTGTTAAGATCCCAGATGCGGCCATTCTACCATGCTATCTATTAAAAAGAATTTTGTGAATATTACTGTTTCAAATTGATTTTGAAATCTAAATAGGAAAACTTCAGATACTATAATTTATTTTTAAGTCGTTCTTGAAAAATACAATGCTTTACATTTGAATGTCCATCTATTGCAGACAGTATTGATCACCTTTGTTAATGATTTGTTCCATACAAAATCTGGAATCAAACCACATCTCTAAATCACAAGAGAAGAGGATAACATATGAAACAAAAGTTAATGAAGTTTAAATAAAACACATCAAAATAAAAATAGAACTTTTGACTTATAGAGGTAATTGTCACATATATTATGTATTATACACTAGGTATAATACACACCTAATGCACACATTAGGTATTATACCTACCCTGAACAACATAGTAAGCATTTGAACTGAAAATAAGTAACCTAGTATGGCTCTACATATTACTATATACCACATAAACAAGCACAACTTATGATTTTCAGTCAATCATGTTTAGGCTAGAAGAACTGAAGTAAAATATATTTAAAGAAAAACAAGATAAAATTCCATTTAAACTTGATCTTTGCACAGTAAAAAAAACCAATTATTTATAATCACAATATGTTTGCTATATCATGTGAATTTACTTTTAATATGAATTAACATATTATAGCATATATATTATGTTAGTTATTAGTTATATGTAAATATATTATAGATAACAAATATATCATAGGTATATAAATATATATTTATGTTATTTATAGATAATATGTATCATTATCTATAAATATATTATAGATAATAATAAATATATAAAATTTCAGCCCATTTTATTATACTTATCAATACATTCTTGAAATTTTATGAATCATTTATTATTTTAAGTATTAGACTTTTTATGAAATCACATATTACCTATTCTATGTTGAAATAGTTATCCCATCATTTTCAAATCAACTCGATTTTTATTCAATCTAACTAGCCTATTATGTAATATTGCTTGTCGTAGATTATATTTTTGCTTGTTTTAAAGACTAAAATATCGAAACACGTAGTATTTATTTGCTGTAGAAACCCATTAGTTTCTGTCAGACATGACAAGGCAATAAACCTGTTTATTAGTAAGATGATTTCTTAAAAGATAAATTATAAAGAGTTGCAACATTCTTCTCTAGTTAAAACCACACAGTTATGGAAGAAGTGTAGCAATGGTCAATATTTCACAGTGTGTGTCGCTTGATAGCTTTACAGTGTTGTAGTTGTGCAGGATCATTACCATCTAAGGAGAAGGCTTTGTGTCTTCCCATACAAAACACATTGTTCATGATGTAATCAACAGCTTCAGTGTGCATGTGAACAGGGACTGAAAGTGTCTGAACAAATGGATGCTGAGGTTCAGGACAAATGCCCTACAGAGGACAGTTATTGCTGACACTCCTGAGTCTTATTCAGTGAGAAGACAGTATTGCTCAAAGAACAATTTCCTAGAGGGCCTGCCCACATGTGTGACATCTACGGCAACAGAGCATCCTATGTAACAACCTTGTAGGTGACGAGACTTTTACAGCAAAGGATTGATGATAGCCTTTTATAGTATGTCAATTTAGTTGTAGTGACAGATAACTTTACTCTTTTGAATTTGACTTTTTGAATATGACTTTGAACTTAAACATAAAACTTTTGTACGGTATGGTAGTTCATTTGTCTTTATACAAATACAAATTATCTTTAGAATTTTCTCTCTTTTATAAAAGTTGAGGTCAGCTATCCATCTTTATTTTCATAACCATTACCTCTTTCTTCCATATTGTACTATGCATCCTTTCTTTTTCTTTTCTTTTTTTATTGACAGTTACATTTACTGTCTAGTCTTAATCCATCAGCCTTGATTTTACAAGATGAAGAATCCCTTGCCTTGGCAAAGGTGCATTCTCTATACTGTCCTTGCTCATATTCCACCTTCCTTTCTCTAGTTGTGTAGTCTTTTTTAGGCCCAGTGATTGATATTTCAGTCTAAGTGATAATCACTAAGGAGTTTCCCATGATTTGCTTGTGGTTGGCATTTGATGAATAAAGTCTGATGAATCACATCTCTGGCAGTAATGTGGTCGTTACAGTCATTAGAGTTTGATAACAGAATCTGCTTGACATTACTCTCGTTCTTCCAAAGGATAAACCACACAGGAACACAATGATACTTTCTCCACTTGACTGAAAAGTAAAATGCCTAGATTACATTTTACTCCTTGCGTTGTTCAAGATCTGGTTTCTGTTTCTCTCTTATGATTTTAAATTCCTGAAAACTTATATGAATTGAACAAGGTTGTGTAGATTTTGTATTATTAGGTCTATTCATTCAAAATAATGATTTTGAAGTTCACCTAGCTTTCACAATATAAATTTATCATTCTTGTTCTTGGTGGAAAGTACTTCATAATAACAATAATCTCACATAGTTTATCTGTCATCTCTGTTTGGACTCTTGATACTTTGAGTTATTGCTTTATAGGTTCAGCTTCCATTCCTCCCTAGAAAACAGCTGAGAGGGCTGACGAGGCCCGCAGATAAATGCTGACCAACATAGGAGCATTAAAAACTGTTTTGTGAGTATTGTCCCACACTTTTACAACCTGCTGGTATTGTTAGACTTTTCAATTTTATACTTACTAATGAGTCTCATTTTAATATTTTAATAGTATCTTTTCACATTATTTGTCATATATCTTTTTAGAAAAGAATGCTCAGATAGTTTTTATTGTACTAATCCAGGCAGAAAACTTTCAATCATAATGTTTTTCATTTCAAAATTTTTTTTTAGTTTGAATAACTTTAGGAAATATTTTTTTTCACAAAAGGCTGGAGTCTTATCTGTAGCTCCAGCCACGTGTCTGATAGCATCATCAAAGAGTTACATGAGTTTGCTTTTCTGATGTAGTTAATTTTTATTCCATAGGTTTGGTCCCAATGCAATTTATATTTTCCATGATCTTTTATAAGTGGAATCACATAGTAGTTATGTTCAGTTTTAGGAACCGCATAAAACATAGAGAATTTGTCTGATAATAAATTTCATTTCTCTTAGAATCATAGTTGAGACTAGAATTAAACCATCATGCCGGGTTTGAAGAAACTGGAAACCATTTTCCCCATAAGTGGTGTCATCTTCTGTGTCTGACAGAAAGTGTGTGAAAGTTACAATTTCTGTGCATTACGAGCAGCACTTGGCATGAGAAAGGGGTCGGTATTGGGGGCTACTAGGTCAATGTGGTTTGATTTGCTTTTGCATCCCATCGGATATTCATGACTGTACACTTGTGTGTTGTTGAGAATGTCTTTGCCTGGCAGTGAATTTGACAGAATATATACAAAACACGTGTCAGTACAGAAGGATTTATTTGGGTTTAGAGTTTGAGGGTACAGTCTACAATGGTAGAGAAGACCCAGCAGCATAAGTGTGAAGTGGCTTTGTCACATTCTATCTGCCATCAGGAAGTAAAGAGTGATGAGTAGTAGTGCTTAGCTCAGTTATGCTTTTTTATTCAGTCTAGAGCCTGAGTCTTTAGAATTTGTGCTGTCTATATTTGGAGTGGATCTTCCAAATTTAAACTAATTTAAAACTGTCTCCCATCTCATTATTTAAAGGTCAAATGTCCAAGTTTCTTCTGAGGCTAGAGACAATTGCTTACCTCTAATTTTCTATAATGTTGAAGAAATAATACCTTTCCAACATATGGTGGCACAAAGCAAATAAATACTTCTATTCACAAAGGTTGAACTGTGGATATAGAAAAGAGAGGTTGGAGCCAAAACAAATAGAAACATAAGCACACAATGAACTGCAGCTCTATATCCAGTATCTGGAACTCTTGACGCAATTACCAGAGACATGAGGGTTTGATGCCTCCACAATTCTAGATCTGCCATCTGTATCACAATAGTGTCTTTTTTTATTTTTATTATTATTATTTTTTTTTTTTTTTGGTTTTTCGAGACAGGGTTTCTCTGTGGTTTTGGAGCCTGTCCTGGAACTAGCTCTTGTAGACCAGGCTGGTCTCGAACTCACAGAGATCCGCCTGCCTCTGCCTCCCAAGTGCTGGGATTAAAGGTGTGCGCCACCACCGCCCAGCTCACAGTAGTGTCTTTTTAAGGCAATCACGACTTTGTGAATTCCGTTTTCCTAGGCAGGTTTCCTGTGGTTCTTCAGTATCCTAGGGTCTCTATTGCAATGTAGATTTTAACTTTACAGCTTTAATCCAGTTTCTCAGGGCTTCCTTGCATAGATTCTAATTCTACCACACAGTGGCCTCAACACCTCTCAGGAACCATGGTGCAAGACCCAATAACCATTTTATCCTTCATGTCAGAAAAATAAGAACCATGTGGATGATACTGTTAAGTTAAACATCAACTTATGATGGGAGCCTCATCTCTTGCGTAACAGAAATACCTGCTTTTGTGTGCCGACTCTGGGAACCATTGTGCTATGAAATTAATGTTGAATATAGAGCCCATTCATCAGCCTTCTCTGTTTAAGTTCTCTCCTTCCAAATAACTTTGCATTTTCATGAGATGGAGATTTTGGTGGATTGGGTCTTTTCTGCAGAACATTTTTTTTTATTTTCCCCTCTCAAAATATGAAGTTTCTCTTTAATGGTGCTAAGAACTTCTGAAATTATAGTTGATTTAAATATCACCATGTCTGTAAAGTTAAATTCAATCACATCATTTTTCTTTCCAAACTCTGCAATCATATCTTACTGCTCCACAATTTCCTTTGGATTTCTCAGTTTCCATGCCATAGCCTGAGCGGTAGCCTATCTTGAAATTTAATCCCAAACAATTAGTCCAATGAGTCCATTGCCTCACTCATGTTCTCAGGACATGAACAGAATGCAGCCAGGTTCTTTGCCTCACAAATATTGTTAGTCCAGTTTTTATATAGCCCTGTTTCCCCATTGAATGTTTATTATTATGTCTGCATTTCCTTCTATAGTCTTGTTTTAAGACTATAATGGTACATCAAGTTCTCCTTAGCAGCATATTAAGGTTTTCTGGCTCAAAATTCCTAATTCTTCTGTGTTCCTCACACAAACTAACTCCAAAATTCTAAAATGCCTACCATCAGATTTATCACAGAAATGTCCCATGGTTTGGTATCAATTTTCTGCATGTCACTTTTCCTGTTGCTGCCCTAAAATGCCTGACAACAGCAATTGGGGAAGGAAGATTTCATGTGGTTCCCAGTCTTATGTGGAGGGATCTGTTCTACACATTTGACACCTAATATCAATTTCACACTTCATGGAAATTAAAAGCGCAATGGAAATAAACATCTGAGTATTTCTCGAAGAAACTTTCTAGACAGTGTGAACAATGAAACTTAGATTTAATGTATTGCATTTTGTATTACTAGTTGATCATGAGTCTATAACAAGAAAGACTAGAGAAGTTATGTCTTAAAGTAGATATTTTCAGTCGAGTTCTTAAGGGATTAAATTTTTAATAAGTTTTATTGATTGCTACCTTGACAGGATTTAGAATCCTCTTGAACATGAAGTTCTCAGCATGCCAGTGAGGTTTCCTTTACTCGATCTTTCAGAACAGGAACTGAGACAATGATCCAATCTGCCACACCATATCTAGACTAAGTCTGCTTAATTATGTACATTCTTTCAACCCTGCCCCAATTCTTCTTGTTTAGACCTAAAATTGTTGTTATCACAGATGCCTGGGCATCGGTAGCCCGAAGAAGCCAGCTTAGTCATCCATAACCAACTTACCAGTTAAAAAGACAATTAAGACTCCAAAGTAGAGAAAGGAGTTTTATTTAATGTAATCACATTGAAAATACAGTGGTCATTAAGTCTGTCTTTGAGATACTAACTCAAAACTTAGGTTTAAGTAGGAGGAAAGAGGTATGCATAATTAGGAAATATTAGACCAGGAATGATCAGGCCCATCATTGGTCCATCACCATGTAGGCTCCATTTTCTCTGCAACATAGTTTGTTAAAGCAAATGCCTGGGAGAAAAGTTCCTCCTTTCATACAAAAGAGCTTATACCTTTCCCTTCCCTAAATGTGGTATTCTTGGGAAGTTCCAGTTCCTTGGAAATCACTGCACAAAGGTTCTTACAATCAAAGGGAAGGGTCCAAGCATCTCTCGTCTGTCTTTGCCTTTCAACAACAATCATTTTAATGAGAGGATTAGGATGTCTTACCAGGCTACTCCTTTGAACCTCATGAGGCTGAGGCTTTTGCCCTCAAACTCTTGAAATATGAGCTCCAGAGATGAGAAAGCAAACTTCCTTTCAGCCAAAAGTGTTTCCAATAATTATGTCAACAACAGCAAGAAGAAATACAGACTTCCAACGGAGTCTAATCTACACAACTTTATCTGAAAGTGTCACCCATTTTATGCATCACTCTTCAAAGTTATAAACATGCCCGTATTTTTATGCCTGGTGAAGAATTACTCTTTATATGGTGTTCAGAAAATTGTTTGACATAGAGAAAGATCTCTATGTTATCATAAATTTCATGGAAACTTCTTTACAATTTGGTATGCTCTGCGGTTTTTGTAATGGGTGGGCAAGGATCAGATATGAGATAATCAAGGAAAATTACAACCAGATCTTGGTAACTGCCCATGGTGGTGAGGCAGGGAGTTATATATGAAGGACCAAGAAAAATGTAGCTTTGTGTTTTTGTCCTGAAGCTGGAGCTAGTTCCTTTCACTCTCTCAGGAACTTAGGGACTAACAATTTCCTTATTTGCCCAACATGCACAGCAACCATGGTTCCCCATTATCAAAAGATCCAGCACTCATTATAATTCCATTCGGATTGTGGATTTGATTCCCATTCTGGGTTTTTCTAGAGTACTATGGCTTGAATGAGCTAAAAGGAGGATGCAACCATCCATGATTTAGGAAGAAAAGAAGGATAATTTTGTCCTCATGAATACTAATCCACCTCATAAATATTTACAAAATCATCTCTAAAACTCACCACGTGGAAGCTAGTAGGTTGTTACCATCACACTATTTTTATGTACTGCAATTTGCTTTGCTAATTAAACTTCTTAAATTAAATATATATCTTGACTAAATTCTTCCCTTAGTACAGATTCAAAGACATCTTAAACATAATTTCCAAAGGTGAATGTTTTACTAATCTTGAATGAAGCTGACTGTAAAATTGCAGTTTATTAATTGTGGCACATCTGAAGAACACCTAATTGGACCAGCTCTATGCTCTTAGAAATAGAAATGATGTTGATGGTGTGGAGGAGAGAGATGCTTCAGTAGTTAAGAGGGTATAATACTCTTCTTGTAGAAGACCTGAGTTTGATTTGCAGCACCCACAATAGGGATGAATGGCTCATGGCAGCCTGTTAATTCCAATTCCAGGAGGATCCAATGCCTCTATTTTTACAAGCACCTAAACTCATAGACATAAACACCCATATATACATATTAAAATAATAAAAATGAGCATTGAAACAAATAGAAATGATGGGATGTGAGTGTGTAAATATTGGTGTTCTATACATAGACATAATTTTAAGTTATTTATTAATAAGAAAATAATTCAGAATATTATATTCCAATTATATGTTGGTGGCACCCCAAAATTATTTTCTTCCTTTTACTTCTCCTTGTGTACCTTCTTGTTTGCTTGCCTTTCTTTCTTCCTTATCTTAGAACTCTTTCTTCTCTAACCAGCATCCTGCCTTCCTGTCCCCTTTTGTAGACTTTCTTAGAGGAAGTTTGTTCTCTTGCAGTTCTATTATACACACTCACACACACACACACACACACACACAAACACACACACATATATAATTAGGGATAAATGCAAACAGACTTTAAAGTGACAGAATTTTCAAGGATTTGAGGGGCAAGAGAGGCTTGGCAGTTAAGAACACTGACTGCTCTTCCAGAGTACCTGGGTTGGTATTCAGCACCAACATCAGTACCCAATAGAAGACATAGTATAGACATGTTTTAGAAAATTGTAATTCCTTGTGTAATCACAATATTTTCTCACAGTATTATATATATGCATATACATAAACATATATTACATTGTAGAATCTATTTGTGCAAAGCACAGTAAGTAAACTTATATAATATGTATATATATATATGCATACAGTTATACAATGAAAGAAAGCAAAACATACTCTCTCAGTAGGTGTAATGAATAATTTGATCTTAATTGATAACATTTATCCTTACTGGCCTTTCTAGTACTTGGCATAAAAAAAGCACTGAAAGCTTAAAATGTGTCATCTACTTATTGGATTTATCCATCACTCTGCATAGTTTACCTTGGAACTGTGGATTTATTATGTGATGCTATTTTGCAAATAAAGTGCTGTGTATTTCAATAGTAATTTTCCATAGATACTTTTTTGTTGTTTTTGTTTCTATTTTATTTCATTTTTACTTATTTATTTATTTATTTTTAATATTTTTTTATTAAAAATTTCCGCCTCCTCCCCGCCTCCCATTTCCCTCCCCCTCCCCTCACTCCCCTTCCCGTCCCTCTCCAGGCCAAAGAGCAGTCAGAGTTCCCTGCCCTGTGGGAAGTCTAAGGTCCTCCTTAGGTTTTCCCAGCCTGACTCCAGTGGAATACTGTTGATACAGGACTTTTTGATTGTTTGCTTTATTTTTTATTGTTTTATTTTTCAAAGAAAGCTAATTTTTATTTTTCATTCATCAACACATACCTATAGATATTTCTGCTTTGCTATTAGGAATTATATCAATTCCTCCTAATTACAGACTTGATTTATAGGCAAATTATTTCAGACAATTATCATAGCAATGTAGTTTTTAGTAATTAAGTAGGAAATGGATTAGTGTCTGGTTTCTTTTTTAAATTTAATTTTAATTCTTAAATTTGTAGATACTGTACTTGGGTCACCTTTTTCTCCCCTATCTCCTCCCTTGCCTCTTTACTCACCGAACCTCAGTCTCTTTTTCCTCTTTAAAAATCAAACATGTGTAGATTGTTCACCTGCTCTTGGTTTAACTTTGGTATATGGTACTTATCTAAAAAGATGTCCATTTCTTTTGCATTTTCCAGTTTTGTGGCACACAGGCTTTTGTAGTAAGATCTAAAGATTCTCTGAATTTCCTTTGTGTATGTAGTTATGTCCCCCTTTTCATTTCTGATCTTATCAATTTGCGTGTTCTCTCTCTGCTGTTTGATTAGTTTGGATAGGGGTTTGTCGATCTTGTTGATTTTCTCCAAGAACCAACTTTTTGTTTCATTGATTCTTTGGATTGTTTTCTATGTTTCTATTTTGTTGATTTCAGCCCTCAGTTTGATTATTTCCAGTCTTCTACTCCTCCTAGGTGAGTCTGCTTCTTTTTTTTCAGGTGGGCTGTTAAGTCTCCAATGTGAGCTTTCTCTGTTTTCTTTAAGTGGGCACAGTGCTATGAACTTTCCTCTTAGCACTGCTTTCATCGTGTCCCATAGGTTTGAGTATGTTGTCTCTTTATTTTCATTAAATTCAAGAAAGACTTTAATTTCTTTCTTTATTTCTTCCTTGACTCAGGTGTGGTTCAGCAGTTGACTGTTCAGTTTCCATGAGTTTGTCGGCTTTCAGGGGGTAGCCTCATTGTTGAATTCTAACTTTAATCCATGGTGATACGATAAAACACATGTGGTCACTAAATTTTTTTGTATCTGTGGAGGTTTGCTTTGTTACCAATATGTGTTCAATTTTTGAGAAGATTCCATGTCCTGCAGAGAAGAAAGTATATTCTTTCCTGTTTGGGTGAAATGTCCTGTGAAGTCCATTTGCTTCATTACCTCCATTAATTCTCCTATTTCTCTATTAGGTTTCTGTCTGATTGACCTGTCCTTTGGTGAGAGAGGTGTGTTGAAGTCTCCTAATATTAGTGTGTGAGGTTTGATGTCTGCCTTGAGTTCTAGTAATGTTTCTTTTATATAAGTGGGTGCTTTTACATTAGGGGCATAGATATTCAGTATTGAGACTTCATCTTGATGAATTGTTCCTGTTACGAGTATAAAATGACCATCTCTATCTCTTCTGATTGATTTTAGTTTGAAGGCAGATATGTTAGAAATTAGTATGGCCACACCTGCTTGTTTCTTAGGTCCATTTGCTTGAAAAACCTTTTCCCAACCCTTTACTCTGAGTAGATGTCTATTTTTGTGGTTGAGATGTGTTTCTTATAAACAGCAGAATGTTGGATCCTATTTTTGTATCCAATCTCTTAGCCTGTGCCTTTTTATAGGTGAACTGAGTCCATTGATATTAAGTGATATTAATGACCAGTGGTTGTTAACTCCCGTCATTTTTTCTTTTTCTTTTCTTTTCTTTTTTTTTTTTTTGGTAGTAGAGTTTGTGTGTTTCCCTTCTTTGAGTTGTGCTGGTGAAGGGTCGCTAGTTGTCTGAGTTATTATAGGCAGTGTTGGCAATGTCTTCTATTGGGTACCTGGAAATCATGATTCATATAGAAACATAAATGTTTTTACACAAGAAGACAAAGGCGAATACAATGACAAATTTCTAGAGAAAATTAAAATTAGGAATGAGGAATGAAAGCAATGGATACATGGTGGAAACACTTGCGATACCCTCATTTGTGTCTGTCAAGGGTGTAATCCACTGCGATTCCTTCTCCCACTCAGTAAATAAAACCTCTTGATGAACCTCCACACGAGAGTTACAGCAAACCATGGCAGAAACACTGAATTCTGCATTATGTTTCCCATGGAAAGAAAACCTGCAATTGGTGTGGTCCCCAAGGGAAAGAGAATACCCCAGAACAGGAAGTGGAGGTAGAATAGGAAGAGCAGTCACAGCACTGACTCCTTGTCTGTAGGCCATGCAGCAACTGTTTCCATGCAGTTGGAAGAGAGCACCCTGTCTTCCCATCCAGAGTCAGAGCTGCTAGAGGATCAGGCAACTTCACATTGAGTCTTCTGAAAAATCTTTTCTGGTGCCTCCAACATAGTCCATTTTAATACTAAAAGAAGTTTAAGTTAGAGAAGAATTACAATAGATTACTAAAGAAAAATTTTGAGTAAGAATATTTCTGGAAAAATCATTAGAAGAAAATAACTATCTTGTACTTTCTGATGGAATATGTTGCAAATATGAGAGCATTTTGAAAACAGAATTATATCATACTTTAATGAAATTTATGAAAAATTTGCCATGTAGCATATTTGTCTTTTATTTATATTAATAAGCATGCACACAAGTAAATATATTTTTACTTGCAAAATCAATATAAGAATGACAAAATTAAAGCACATGACTACATTCTCAGGTTCTGAAGATACCTTAGTAATATTCAAATCACAAAGCTCATTAGCTTTTATTCAAATACAGCTGCATTAAGACTTGTTTGACACACATTTGCATTGAATACTTTTTTTGAGCTGTAAAAGGTCACCTAACTACATTTTATTAATGTTGCCTTCAATTTTATTTTATTTTTCTGCTTCTATATCACTTCAAAAAAGAGACTATTGGCATGTCTATTAGTTCTGCTTTAAGAGAATCAATGTTAGCACAGAATGAACTTCTGTAGCTAGTCTGTCTGCAGGTGGAAACGTGGCTTATTTGAATATTAAACAGGTTTCATTTATTTGAATGGACAATTGATGACTAAATTTACAAAATTTTATTGTGAGTTCATACCCTTTAAAGATATTCCATAAATGTATAACCAAAATGGCTACAAGAACATCATCTTGTCTTTATGTTCAGGAGACAGTGTGGTACAACTGTGGCCATAGTCTAACACACGTGATTTCAAGCTATGTTTTTGGATACTGACCACAACTATGGACAGCAACATCATAAAAGACACATTTGAATCTCAAGGGCTTAACATAGTAGAGATTCCATTGGGAAAATTTTGCCTGTAACCTATATCCTGATGTGTTTTCTTTCAGCGCTTTTATCATTTATACTGTTAAGTCTTTGATCCAGCTTGATTATTTGTGTTTGTGTATGTGTGTGTTTGTGTGTGTGCGCACGTGCACATACACACATGCATGCATAGGATTAGAAAAATGGATCCAATTCCGGTCTTCTGTAGATGGCAATCTAGTTTTGTCAGTATCACTTTGTTTTCTCTGCTGCTAGTCTACATCTCTATTTTTGTTCCAGATTCTTGCTCTTTATCATGGTGGCGGCTATATAGTTATAATTTAAGGTCAGATAATATATTATCTCTGACTGAGTTCTTTTGCTGTTTAAAATTGCTTTTATCAGTCATGGGTTTGTAGATTTCAATGTAAATATTAGGGTTGTTTCTACATGTCTGTGAAGACACATTAGAAATTTTATTTGGATTGTGAAAACTTTTTGGTTATTTCTGGTTGTATGGCCAGCTTCACAAAGTGCACATACTACTCTAGGAGATCCTTGAACCTAATATATTTTTCTTTGCATATTTTAAAGATTTTCTTTATGAAATTGTTTACCTCATTGGTTAGATTTATGCTTAAAAGTTTTACTATTTTTTGAACATAGCACAAATAGGATATTTCTCTAATTTCTTTCTCAGCAAGTTTGTTATTGGTGCATGGAAAACTTAATTTTTGTACATTGAGTTTGGATCCTACTACCTTATTAAAATGGTTTATCAGATCCAAAAGCATTCTAATAAGTCTTGTAAGGTCCTTTAAATCTAGATGCATATAATTTGCAAATATAGGTTGTTTAACTTATTTTACCCTTTTCTTACTTTCATAGTGTTCTTTTATCTTACTACTTTAAGAATTTGAATACAGCATGATTAATAAGAACCCAGAGACTGATATTGGGGTTTAACCTGAAGACCAGAAAAGCAAAACAGCCAGTCACTGGCACTTGCTTCAGTTTGAAATGACGATCTTGCATCCAGGAATCCTCAGAATGACACTGACTGAGAGCTGTCTCCTGTCTTATGTTGTTCTCTATTGCTAGGATTAAAGGCATGCACCACTACTGCCCAATTTCTATGGCAAACTAGTGTGGTTACTGAGATTAAAGGTGTGTGTTACCATTCTCTGGTCTGTAAGGTTGATCAGGGTGGCTGTTTTACTCTTTGATCTTCAAGCATGTTTTTTTTTTTTTGTTAAAATACAAATGAAATATCACTACATTTCCTCTTTTTGTCAAAAATAAAAAAGAATGCTATAACTAATATAAAAAAGAATTGTGCACAATAAGTACAATGACTATAAACAATATGTACAGACAATAAATGCATCAACAATGTATAGTCTTTTTGCATTTGACAAATTCAGAGAAAATACTCTTATATCTATTCTATCTTGGTGAGTTCAAAGTCTTGTACCTAATTTGCTTTTTATCATAGCTTGATTCTTATTAACTAACTCTTACATCTTAAATAACTATTGTTTTGTTGGGATGAGTCCTGGCCTTCAGCTGGATGTTGGGACTAATGAGTCCTGGCTTTCAGCTGCTCTTCCCTCCTAGAACCTAATTGAAGTTACTAGAAGATGTACCTAGCTTAGAGGATCAGAGGATGGGATTTTCACATGTTGGCTATTGACTGCAGTGTATTTAATCCTACATGGTGATAATAAAGAGGGGCTTTGGTATCAGTGTTTGAAGGCCTGCGTGTCGGTCTGTCTCTGTGTCTGTGTTCTCAATCTCCAGCCCTTTGCATGAAGCTCACGAACTGTGGTCTAGCGCATAGAACTCAGACCGGGGCCGCAATGAGCGGCATTATTTTATATTTTATCACGAGTCTTCTGGTTTCTTACCTCACATATTGTATTTTGGGTGGCTACATTCTGTCTGTTTGACTTTGTCGTTTTTCTCCCCGAGTTCAGTTTAGTTTTCCCACCTAACTATATTCTGCCCTTTCATAGGCCAAAGCAGCTTCTTTATTAATCGATGGTAATAAAACACATTCATAGCATACAGAGGGGAATCCCACATTGTTTGATTAATGTATTGAATAAATATGAAGAGTGGGTAGCCTTGTCTCATTCTATCTTTTAAATAAAATGGTCTCAATTCTCCTCCCACTTAGTATAAGGTTAGCTTAAAGTTTGGTATGTGTAGCCTTTCTATTCTTCAGGTATGTTCCATCTATTCCTAGATTCTTGTGTGAAGGCTAAATGCATGTAGTGAAATGGAAGTGATATGTAACAAAGCCAAGAGACCAAGAAGGGGCCCATAAGACAGAATAAAAGGAGGATGTATGGAGAAAGCCCAGAACGTGTAGTATGAAAAGTAAGGGGGATAAGTGAAGAAGGAATGGTACTTTAAGGAAAGGGGGGGGGACTGAGTATAGGGTGGCATCTGTACTGAATGTAGACATTTTCTTCTCACTATTTCCTCAATACAGAGCTTTAATTGTATTACATGTTATGAATTTTAAAAGCACATGAAAGCAGAGACAGTAAACCTATTAAGACATTGTGACCTAAAACATGCATTTTATAAGGATAATTCATGCCCATGAAAGGTTATTCTGAAGGCACATGTATACATACACTTGCACATAAATCTGCCAAAGAGAAAAGATGCTATTTAATCATCTCCGAATGGCAGCAACCTGAAGAGGATAAGATAAAGCATCATGAGAGAAATGACTTAGGAAAGGGAACCTCAAGATCAGAAAATACAACACTTCTCTGCTGTGTATGCTCGTGTAACAAATCAACCTAAAGCTTACAGTTAGAAAAGTAAGGCACTGTTTTGTGATTTCTTATGACTTATATGGGATTTTGGCTCAGCTGCATAATCTTCTCTTTCTTATGCTATCTGGGGTATGTTGGACTGGATGCTTCACTGGAGCTAACACACTCAAAGTGAATAACTGAAAAGGCTAACAGAGGTTGCTAGCTGAGATGGGGGCTAAGATGGGACTGGGGAGCTTTGAGTCATTCCTTTTTTTAAGACCTTTCCTTCAGTTCCTAAGGTTTTCTGGAGGGTATTAGTCAAAAAATACTGAATCTCTTGAAATGTACGGAAAGAACTTAGATTTCTTAAGATCCCAATTTACATAGTATATACCATGCCTTAAGTCATGCTTTATTATTCAAATGAAATATAGGCTCAGCTGTACATGAGAACAGAGACAGATTTTCTGCATTTAGCAATAGAGGAAATTAAAGAGCATTTCAATTTCTCTTGAGTCTGCAATAGGTATCTTCACGGGATATTACTTATAGAAGTATTGAGAAGCAAATATATAGAAAAAAGTAAACAAAAACAAAAATTAGATTTTAAAAATATAAGAACAAATAGAAAACCTCTATTTATAAGATTCTGAAGATGGAGTCTTATTTCCCACCACTTTGTCAAATTATTAATGTGTGATGTCTTTTTCAGGAGACATCTATGGTATTGAATACTAACAAAATCTAAAATGCTAAAATGTTTCTTGCTTGAGCCTTTTCAGCTGTGGTTCAGGGTTAGAAAGCTAGGAACACAAAGACAAATGAGTTTACTTAGGATGGAAACAGGATTTAGCGACTGTTACATGAGTTTGCAAAATTTCAACTCGAGAAAATAATAATTTATGGTTTAAAAAAAGGACAGAAGAAAAACCTTGAGAACGCTTTAGAGGTTATTTCGATTGACTTTCCCCTGTGAGCCCAGGATATCACCTCTCTTTTACTAGTCATGCGCCATGCTCAGTATTTGAATCAAATACAAACGTGTTCAGCCTATTCTTGAGGCAAATAACATTCATCATAACAATGAGTTCTCTGTGCATAATTTATCGTGGCTTTTGCTACATTATGCCGCAATTGTTTGATAGAATTTCTATGATTCCAGAATAAGAGATCCCTTACACTCAAAATTAATTGTGAGTGAGAAAAAGTGCTGCCATGAGATTGTATGGTGACCTGTATTAAGACAAAACAATGTTCTTTATAAATATGAGCTACTTCTGTCTTAAAGGTTAAATATTTTATTACATTTTAAATACATCTTATCTGATTATGTTGATTATAAAGAAGGATGTGACAGCAGAATTAATAGACACATTCACCAGTGTTTGAAAGAAACATCATTTTGCATATTTCAGTTTAGAATTGAGTTACAAATAATTGTAATTTAGATTTTCATTATATCAGATGTAGGATACCAAAGATGGTTTTACTTAATAATGCATTTACCCTGAAAACATGTTCAAAATATTAAAATTTGAAAAACCAAGCAGCATTTTTACCTATTCAATACTAAATTAGTTTTAGTTTTTAATTGCACTGAACATAACTTCAAAAATTTGGCATCATATTCTCCAGATGCAGCTAGACTGTTGAACCCTATATTTCAGCCAAGCTAGAAAATCCACCATCTTTACCTGTTCCATCTGGACTTGCCCAAATCCTCAGCTTGAGGCCTACAGCTACTATTCATCTAAATGAACACAGTATTAAACAGACTTCTAATGACTTAACATTATGCACATTAATCAATACAGAACTCAACCATCATGAGTAAAGCTTCTTCTTGCTGCACTTAATACAGAGACCCATAACTGGCCACCATACACAGAATAAGAAACTTTAAAATGTTCAGCTCTGAATCAGACATCTATGTCATACCCCTTCCCTTAAGGCTTGGGAATTTCTTGGAAAAGATTTTGGGAAGAATAAGTGTTAGAGATGGCAGACGACTTCAAGAAAGCTGTTTTTCTGATGCAGCAGGACTGGTATAAATATGAAATCATGATGACTGTGATAGAATCCACAAGAAACTGACCAAGCTCGAGAAATCCCAGCGTAGCATAGGACAGGGGGAAGCAGGTGAGAATGAAATGGAGATTGTTTTACTGTGAGCTGAGGAGCTACTGACATTTGATAGTTGCAGGGAGAGGCAATCAGTTTTAAGAACGTGATCTCTGATATATCAATCACATTCCAGAGCATGTTCCATATCTGAGAGTAGCAAACCTGTGTAAACAGGACTCAATGTTGCTTTAAAAAAAAAAGAAGAAGAAGAAGAAAAAGAAGAAAATGAAATAGGGGCATGGACAAACAACAAATGTAACTTGACTCAAACAAGGTAGGATATGAAGACTAATACCCAAGATTGTCCTTTGACCATAATACGTGTGCCATGGTATACATGTACACACACACACACACACACACACACACACACACACACACACATATATATGCACAGAAGATAACTAACAATAATAGAATTGCTTGATATCATTAGCCATGATAAAAGTACATTAAGTTACTTCTTGGGCCTGTATTATGTGTTTAATTTGACTGACTAAAAAAATAGGCTGAGAATATGCAATCTTGGAACTTTGTAGAGAGCTATAACATATAACACTAATATAGTATTAACTGAAATAAAAGCTAAATCAGTCACATAGAATATTTTATAGTTTTTTTGTACTCATTTATGAAGTCAATTCCTTTAAAATATATGTAAGAAAAATCTCAGGTTTTATTGTTATTTTATTAAGTTAAATGTCTTGTATATGGATATTAGCGTTGCAGTTATATTATTTATAACATCCCAAATTACAAACACACTACAGCCTATCAACAGGAGAACCAACAAGACATTTGGGTAAATTCATATCATGGAATGCTGTTCATCAGTAGGCAGGGACCAATTAAAATGGGTATAGCAATGTCAGTGATGTTTCTATAAAATAGATATATGATATATAAAGAATTTATATGGACATAGGAGACAGAGAGAGAGAGAGACTCTAATAATTCAAATAATTGTCAGTCAATCAAATCCCATTGAACTGAACAGTCATGGCATGTTTTTATAGATTTAAGTGGTATTTTAAAAGTCATCCATCTTCACAATTTCTGTTATTTTTAGATTCTATTGTGAACACCTTGCTTTCAGACCCTGAAGCCTAACCATTCCATCTTATGTTACAAGTGAATTTTGGAACAGAAGAGGAGAAGAATTAGCCGTATAACACAGTGTATATGTATATATACATATACACACATACATACATTCAGAAATGAGCATTTATAATATGGTAAGATAAAGAAGGAATATTACATTTTTACAAAAATAAAAAAATAGTAAAGATATAAACATGGTGGAACACAACTGTGTAAGAAGGAAAACATGATATATATATATAAATAGTGTGTGTGTGTATTGATAAATTATATGTGTGTGCTTTTGTTATGCCATGTACAGACTTTATAATTCTTTGTTAGATGAACATACTGACATCTGTTGTTCTCCATGCTTACAAAGGCTTTGCTTTGAGTGCTATTTCAACACAATTTGACTCCCACAGGGCCACAGCCCTTACATCCATCATGAAGAAGAGTTGTTTATGATACAACATGATGCTTCCTGTCTTGTTGAATGATTTCTCAGGCACTCAAGGGACAATGATGCCAAACAATGTCAGATCCTCTACTAAGACACTTGGCTCTATTTTTGACTAATTATTTGGCAGACAATATTTGATTAAATATTAATAAGCCTTAGGAAACAAGGTTATGATTCTACCCACTTGGCTGATTTGGCAAAGGAACTGACTTTTATGTCCCTCACTTAATTTAGATTAAGAATGTGGAAAATTCAGGCTCTTCAGTATTTGAAATTATATCCAGTTGATAGAAGGTCATTGGTTAATTATAATAAAGAAACTGCTTGGCCCTGATAGGTTAAAACATAGGTGGGAGAAGTAAACAGAACAGAATGCTGGGAGGAAGAGGAAGTGAGCTCAGAGGCCATGCTCCCCTCTCCCTGTCAGACGCGATTAAGCTTCAACCCAGAATGGACGTAGGCTAGAATCTTCCTGGTAAGCGTACCTTGGGGTGCTACACACATTATTAGAAATAGGCTAGTCCAGGTGTGAGAGTTAGCCGAGAAGAGGCTGGATATAATGGGCCAAGCAGTGTTTAAAAGAATACAGTGTCCGTGTAATTATTTTGGGGCATAAGCTAGCAGGAGCCGGGCTGTGGGAAGAGGCCCGCAGCTCCATCAACATCCAGTCATCAATAACGTATAATTTTTAGCTATAGAAGTATCCTTTATTCCAGGTCGCAGTGTCATATATTTATATTGTTCTGATGTTCATGGCAAAACAAATTTTATCAATCAGTCCATTCTGTTTAAAAAGTGATACAACAGTGACTAATGGAATAAACACTATTAAAAGCGATAGATAAAATTCATTTGTCTAAGGGGTGTTATGTGTAAACAGATGAACAATGGGTACTGTGGAGCTAGGGACATGGCTTCCTAGCTATTGTGCTTGTGCTGTGCAAACTGGATACCTAGCATGTAGTTAAAAGCAGGGCATGTCATTGTTCCTGTCATCTCTGTGGTGGAAGGTAGAAATAAAGGATTGTTAATGTCTCACTGGCTAGTCATGTTCAGTGAGAGACTGCCTTGGAAAATAAAGTGGACAGTAACGAAAGAATACATCTGATATAAAGCCCTGACCTCCACTAGTGCACAAATAGAAGCGCACACGTGCATGTATCATCCATGCATATACAATAAATGTGAAATGAGGGCATTAAGAAAATGCATATTACCTACAATGAAGTTTGATTCCATTCTCAATTTCACTAATATTTTACTACTCATCTAAAAAAGTAGTAACAATAAAATGACTCCTAATGATATTTTTCTCTACTCACAGATGGGTGCCTTATTCAATCATTATCAAAGTGACTTACTCCTGTAGTGGATAGGAACAAATACAAAGACCCATTGCCAAACACTACACACAGAATCTATACAGATCTAAATGGGAGGTCTCTATTGAATCCCTCCCCACAGAGCTTGGGAATCTAACAGTAGATGAGACAGAAGGAGTGTGGGAACCAGAGAGAATGGAGCTCATCATGCAAACAAAGCCCCTTAAATCAACTGAATAAAACTCATGTTAAATTGGAGAGCCTGATGCAGCAAGCACAGGACCTGTTCTCGTCTGGACAATTTAGATATATAAATTAAACAATTTATAGTTTTCACTTCACTACTTTTATGGGACTCCTGAGTGTGAGAGTGTCTCCTTCTAGTGCCTCGTCTTGGGGCTCTATTCCTCCTTTTGGTTTGCTATGGTTTGATACAAAATGACACTTGGTACATGGAAAACCTCTCTACACATAAAATTATTCACTTTATCTCTTTGGCTAGAGTACCTCGTATTTTACATGACACGTGTTTGCTAGTAGGCAGAGCAGCAAAGTATCATGTTTGTAACGGGTATCCAGCTTAGAAAGGATCTATATTAATCAAGTATATTGCATTAAGATAAGGAAAACAGGACAGTAAAACCTGTCATTGGAATCAGATCCAGTAAGTCATAGTCCAAGAAAAGACTACTCTGTCTCTCAGTCTCTCTGTCCCTCTGTCTCTCTGTCTCTCTCTCTCTCACACACACTATAATGTTATATATCATAAATAGTTTAGTCAATGGAAATACAGAGCAATGTAAAAATGTTTGGATGTTAATCTTCATAACAATTTTATTCAAAACAGCCCACAAATGGAAGCAATACAAATATTCAACAGCGGATAAATAGATTAACAAAATATTTTGCATGCATAAATGAAATATTATCCACCTTAAAAATAAGGAACTGTTATTCATGCTATGTCCATCACCTTTGTGCAGCCTTAATGAAATAGCAGGGCTGGGAGATGACTCAGCAAGTAGCAGCAATTGCTGCATAGCATGAAAACCTGAGCTCAGATCCACTGCATCCATGTGATAAGGTGTATATGAACTTATGCCTCTGTAATCCCAGTGCTGGGAGGAAAAGACAAAGAGCAATGGGTCCCTGAAGCTTATATGCTACCGGGTTAGCATAGCTGAAAAATGGTGACCTCCAAATTCACTGATTGAGGGACAATAAGATGCAAAGTAGGAGAAGAGGACATCTACCTTCATTCTCTGGACTCTGAACTCAGATGTATGGGCACAGGTACTTGTACACAGATGAGTACACATACTCATACACCACATAGTCATACATGTACAATGGTAAAATGTACAGCCATGGCTCTCACATAGAGACACCCTGTCTCAAAACAAACTGATGATAGATGATAGATACATAGATAGATAGATAGATAGATAGATAGATAGATAGATAGATAGATAGATAGATAGATAATACACACACATATACTGATTCTCTTAACAATCACAATCACAGTTCACTTCATTCTCTTTAATATATTCTCTATGATGTATGAGTGTGATGTCAAGCATCTACACAATGTTTCATGATCAGAAACTAAAATGCTCCATATATTAAACACTAAGTTTGTATGACTTCACTATCCCATCCTTGGGCAACCTCCCAAATGGTAAAAGTAACCGATAAAGATTTGTCATATGTTTTAGAGGTTCTAGCTCATTTTGTGTTAGAATTATTGGCTAGGGAATTAGATAGGTTGAGCATGGAGGTCTGGGCATAAAAACAAAAATTATCTCATTATTAGAAATCAAAGAAAAAACATTAAAACGTATAGGCAGACTGTCCCACCAGTCAGCTCTGTCCCACCAACTGGCTTCCAAATAGTCACAGAGATTTATTATTAATTATAAATTTTTGGCTGATAGCATAGGCTTATTACTAACTAGCTCTTACATCTTAAATCATATTTATGAATCTATGTGCTGCCACATGATTCATGGCTTATTACCTTATTTTTTACATGTCCTGCTTCTTCTGAATCTGGCTGGTGACTCTCAGTAACTCCACCTTTCTTTTTCCCAGCACCCTCTCTATTAGGCTTTCCCAACTAATCTATTACTATCTGACTATTGACCAGTCAGCTCTTTATTAAACCAATGAGAGTAATGCTTATTCACAGTGTACAAAAAGTATTACTCTACAGGAAAAAAAAAAGAAATTAGGATACAACATTTTGTTCTTGGGACATGACCCTAATTTGATCAGCCCTATTCACTAGGTCTGTAAATATTTGCATCTTATTATGCCCCAAAGCAAAGTCCTGAAGACTTGACTGCTTCCCATGCTGTTAATGGACAGCTGTGGAAGCAAGTGAATTCATTCTGGTAATGTCCATAAAGGGTTTATTGAACTCTGGTCTCTGCTTTCTTTTCTTCCTCTCTGTTTCCTTGCTCTACAACATTTTTCCTGTGATATTTTGCATTCCATAGGCCTGAACATAGAAGAGCTTTATAATGACAGTCCAAAATGTCTGAAATCAATAGTGAGATTAAATCTTTCTTACTAAATAATTTTTGTGGTATCTTGACACAGCAATAGAAAGTTGACAAGTAGAAGGTATCACATCTCCCAAATACATTTGTAGGACATCTAACATACAAATTTCATTATGCTATTAACACAGATTAAATTCAAAAAGCTCGTTAGATGAAATAAAGCTAACACATAGGGACAGATCTAATCTGATTTGCACAAGTATCTAGAAAAGTTAAAATCATGGAGACAAAAGTAGAGTGGAGGTCGCCCAAGGATGGGATAGTGAAGTCATACAAACTTAGTGTTTAATATATGGAGCATTTTAGTTTCTGATCATGAAACATTGTGTAGATGCTTGACATCACACTCATACATCATAGAGAATATATTAAAGAGAATGAAGTGAACTGTGATTGTGATTGTTGAGAATCAGTATATGTGTGTGTATTATCTATCTATCTATCTATCTATCTATCTATCTATCTATCTATCTATCTATCATCAGTTTGTTTTGAGACAGGGTGTCTCTATGTGAGAGCCATGGCTGTTCTGGACCTCACTCTGTAGGCCAGGCTGGCATGGAACTCACAGATATCCTCCTACTTCTGTCTCCCAAATGCTGGGATCAAAGGTGTGCACCACACAACAGGCTAAGAGGATAAATTTTAATGTAAGGATTTTTTTTCCCTACAATCTTTAAAAGATAACAGCTTGTATATTTTGAGGCTATTTTTTGAAAGCCATATTAGCACTTTTCCATAATGATTTCTTTAGGGGTAGTCTGAGGGGTAATAATTAAAAGTAGCCATTAAAAACCTAAATTAAAATTTAGACACATAATTGGAGATGTAATCAGACGTGTCAGTTTACTAATGTTGCAATTATGAAGGTGAGGCTTCAAATAAAGGCTTTTTTTGCACCAAATTGCATTCTAAATAACATGAATACTTCCAATTGCTTTTACAGTTTACAGTCTAGAAAACCCCATGATATCTTGTGTCCGTTGATATCTCAGACAAGTGTTTCCTTTAAATAAATTTATATTTGCAAAACATAACATCATTTGGTTTAGTTAGCTGGTAGAGTAACACTAGAAGCTACATGTGAAATTATAATTTTGTTGGAAGCTGTAAAACCATGTTAAGAGATGCCACAATGACCACATTCCTTTGCCTATGTTAACCTGTGAGTTTATTTCTCCAGGTAAGTAGTCCATAAATGCTTTCGTAAAACATGTCTCATTATAATTTCTAATATTAGAATTATAGTCATGCCACTCTACAAAGTCTTTAAAGTACTGCCACTTTCACCTGGACTGTTGGCATCTTTATTATTTTTAAATTTATAGCAATCTATTTTACAAGCCAGAGAGTTATCTGTCTTATTCTTTGCTTCTGCTGCTATCAGCTTCCCAGGAATTGTTTCTTTATATTCAAAAAACAAAAGAAATACTTAAGTTTATTTATTAGACAATTATTTAATCCTAAAATAATGACAATTTCTTCTTACTGGCATAATGGACATAATATATTTCCTCAAAAACTGGAACAATAACAGACCCGAGTTGGCCTGAGTTGGAACATTATTGGGAACACCATGTCTGAAAAATACAACCACTCCTTTCCTCAAATATTCAATAATCCCTGGAAAGAACTCTGGGAAGTTCAGTACAGTTCCTTGCAATGTTTAACTTCACTCTGAAGTTCAAATTGTATTTTTGACAATTTTTTGAAATTCTTATATGTGAAGTTTTTTTTTTTGTTTTTGTTTTTGTTTGTGGTTTTTTTTTTTTATTTTTGAGACAGGGTTACTCCGTAGCTTTTGGTTCCTGTCCTGGAACTAGCTCTTGTAGACCAGGCTGGCCTCGAACTCACAGAGATCTGTCTGCCTCTGCCTCCCAAGTGTTGGGATTAATGGCATGTACCACCACCGCCTGGCTGTGAAGTTGTTTTGAAAAAATTAAATACTCTCAGCTCCCAAGAAAACTGTGAAATGAAAATTTAGTTTCACAAATATCTTATCTTTAAGAAAAATAAAAATGAAAAAAAAAAAACCCACAACACCAAAAGACAAAAACAAAAACAAAAAAAATCGAGCAGAAAATATTCTACCTTCTTTTCTGCTTTGAGGTGACCCAAGACACCCACCACACTTTGACCAAAGCATAACACCTCTGTTGCTTTCTGTTTGCAAGACTCATGAGCACTATAGCAAATGGAATTTCTGGGACATGGTACTAGTAAGGAGATTATGCTGAGAGGAAACTCAAAACAAAAATGAACAAGCAAAAAGGGAAATGTCATTTCAGCATTCATACTGGTTTTATGTTCAGGTTCCATGGCTCTCTCCTTTGTGTAACTACTTTCTCAATTGTTTTCAGATTATTAAAGATCCAAGTTATTATATCAGTCCTGTGTTACATGTTAGCTAGCTCATCACTGCTTTCTAACACATATTGACACTTTCTGGAAGAATTTGTTTATATTCACCAGGAATGGATGAGTGTTCCCCTTACTCCACATCCTCTCCAGCATAACGCTATCATTGGTGTTTTTGATTTTAGCCATTCTGACAGGTGTGAGATGGTATCTCAAAGTTATTTTGATTTGCATTTCCCTGATTGCTAAGGACGTTGAATATGACCTTAAGTATCTTTTGGCCATTTGAACTTCTTCTTTTGAGAATTCTCTGTTCAGTTCAGTACCCCAATTTTTAATTGGTTTATTTAGAATTTTTTAGATCCTTCTGGAAATTGGAAGCAGAAAAGATTGCCAGGCAAAAGTTGGGAGCATGGGGGTGGGTTGGGAGGAAGGGGAGAGGTGAAGAGAGAAGGGAGAAGGGAGAAGGGAAGGATTGGGGAGAGCTTGGGGGAGTGGGTGGTTTGATTTGGAGGAAGGGCGGATATAGGAGCAAGGAAGAAGATATCTTCATTAATGGAACCATTTTAGAGTTAGCAAGAGATTTGGCTCTAGAGGGGATCCCAGGTGTCCACGAGGATGTGCCCTACTAGGTCCTTAGACAGCAGATGATAGAGTGCCTGAACTAGCCTTGTTCCATAGTCACACTGATGAATATCTTGCATATCACCATAGAACCTTCGTCTGGCAATGGATGGAGATAGAGACAGAGACCCACATTAGAGCCCTGGAATGAGCTCCCAAGGTCCAGTTGAAGAGCAGAAGGAGGGGGAAGATGATCAAGGAAGTCAGGGAACACGAGATCCACCCACTAAGACAGTGTGCCTGATCTAATGGGAGCCCTCCAAATCAATCTGGGGCTGAACTAGCATGTGATCAAACCGGACTCTCTGAATGTGGTTCACAATGGGGGCTGACTGAGAAGCCATTGATAATGGTACTGGTACTTGTTTCTACTGCATGAACTGGCTTTTTAAGACCCTAGTCTATTTGGATGCACACCTTCCTATGCCTGGGTGGAGGGGGAAGGGCCTTGGACTTCCCACAGGGGAGGGTACCCTACCCTCTCTTAAGACTGAAGGGGGAGGGAGAAGGGTGAATGGGGGAGCAGGAGGAGAATAGAATGAGGGGAGGAAGTGGGAATTTTTGAATGGAAAATTAAAAATAAAAATGTCTTTTATTATCAAATCAGCTTCCATCTATGAGATGAAGACCCATAGATTTCCCCCATTCTATTCACTATGTTCATTTGAAGTTCCATGCAAAACTTATATTAGCTTTTGTTATATTTGAAAAACACTTAGTCTGTGGGATCTTATTTTTATGCATGTGTAATATGAATAAAGGTTATTTTCTTTGACTTCTCCTCCTTATATTTGTGTTCTAAATGTGTAAAATTATGATGGAGTTAATTTGATTCATTATGAATGGAGAATATGGAGATTTCACTAATATATTAGCAGTGGATAAAATGTCTTAGTTTAGTTTTAAAAACTGGCAGTTAAAGAACAATTTATAAATTTTCATATCTTTAGCTTAACTTGTTAAGAGAAAACATTTAATTTTGAAAAAGTATATAGTAACTCTAAAGTAAATGTTATACAAATATCATTTAATATTTGCTCTCCTGGTTTAGATGACATCTTGTTGGATCTGCAATCCATAATTCTCAGCATCGTTTGCAATCTCAGGTACCAAATTTAATGGATATGCCAGATAAAATTTGTTCTTGAATCATTTTGTAGTCTGCGAAATTTTCTTCCATATAATATCTATCTTCTTTTTATAGTTGCCCTAAATGAAACTTTATTGAGATTATGCAGGACACTGTGCTATTTAAGAAGGACATTTTGTTAATGGAATGGTATCAGTCTAAAGACAGTTTTATGCATTTTGTAAAAGTAATGCAGATGTTTTTAAAGTTAGAAATTTCTTGTAAAGACTAGAAAACATTGTATTTCAGAATTCAAAACATTTATATTAAAGTGAGAACTGGAGATAACAAAAGTCACGTTATTTAGTATAGATTATACCATGACTTACGACTTGCTATAAGTCAATTCTTCTTGATTCATTTCTTTTTCATTTATAATAAGTACATGGATGTTTTTTTCAAGTCATAAAAGTACAACCAATGAACTAGAGCTGGGAATACAGCTCAGTGGTAAGGCAACTGGCAAGTACTTTCCTGGGGCAGATGGGGATGGGAACAGAGGGGATCAGGTCCAGAAGAGTCAGAGGAGAGAGTAGGAAGAGAGAACAGGAATAGGTAGACATTTAGGGGCTATGTGGAGACCTAGTGCAGTGGAAATTTTCTTTTATCTATGAGGGTAACCTTAGTGAGGACTCCTAGTAATGGAGGATATGGATATGGGGCCTGTATCAGGCATCCTCCTTAAGTTAGCTAGGTTTTCAGTGGTGAGACCAGACACCAATCCAGACACAAAATCTTTTACCCACCACCTGTACTGTCTGCAAGATGTGGGGAGTAATAGTGGCTCAGAGCTTGTGAGAGTTGCCAACAAATGACTGTTCTAACCTGAGGCCTAAGCCAGGAGAAGGAACCCATGCCAAACCTTGCCTGAATGACTAGGAACTAGAAACATGAAAGAGCAAGAAGAGAATCAAATAGGATTGGAAAAAAAAAACAAAACTGAGTGAAATGATTCCTAAAAATATTTTGCTATACTCATAGGTTGATGTGTAGTCCAGTTGTTATCAGAAAAATTTCCTCCAGCAGCCTTCCCATCAGGGAACAGATGGAGAGACTTACACTCAAATATTAGACAGAGTTTAGGGATCACATAGGAGAGAGGGAGGGAGAATGTTGAGAGCTAGAGAGATATAGGACACCAGGAAAACACAGACCACAGATTCAATTGGGCAGGACTTATAGGAGCTCACAGAGACTAAAGCAGCATTCAGAGTCTACATGGGTCTGCAAAATTACTTTGCCCAACAAAAAGCAGAAATCAGTTTGGAGAGAACTATGCCAATATTCCCAAATGTTATCTATTGATGTTTGTTTACATTTAAAGGGGACATGTTATAGATATTTGCATTGGTATGAATCTTTGTTTATTGATACAAATTTAAGGTAAATTTTGTTATACTATGTATATGTATTTCTAATCTTAATTTATTGTGTTTGACCAGCTCATTTAAAAATGTAATGCATAATTAAGAAATATAGGTTACTAGATAATCATCTATAATCAAGCTTGTAGTTATTTTAGTTAAATTTTCTTTTCTTTTTTTAAAATTTATTTATTTATTAAAGATTTTTGTCTCTTCCCCGCCACCGCCTCCCATTTCCCTCCCCCTCCCCCAATCCAGTCCCCCCACCTCGCCCGAAAAGCCATCAGGGTTCCCTGTCCTGTGGGAAGTCCAAGGACCACCCACCTCCATCCAGGTCTAGTAAGGTGAGCATCCAAACTGCCGAGGCTCCCACAAAGCCAGTACGTGCAGTAGGATCAAAAACCCATTGCCATTGTTCCTGAGTTCTCAGTAGTCCTCATTGTCCGCTATGTTCAGCGAGTCCAGTTTTATCCCAGGCTTTTTCACACCCAGGCCAGCTGGCCTTGGCAAGTTCCCAATAGAACATCCCCATTGTCTCAGTGTGTGGGTGCACCCCTCGCGGTCCTGAGTTCCTTGCTCGTGCTCTCTCTTTCTAGATGTACAGAGATGTATTTCCAATGAGTAGGCATTCTTCAAACCTTTCAAAGACTAAAGAATATGACATTTAAATGTTTAATAACTTACTACTTTTCATGACACATCTCCTTCTGGCAGCACCAATCTACTTCAAGAGGATGATAGGCATCAAAGAGGCTCTTCTTAGAGTTTGTTAGCCATTTAGGCAAAAAATTGCACTTGCCTGGACTACTTGATGCTATGCTGTATGAACTGGACATGGAGGACCCACAGAGAAACGACTGCTGAACTTGCCTAAAGGTGAGATGATCCTTCAGACTCCTTCATGACAGAGTGTGCCAGACATTCTGCAGGACACAGAAGAAAGTAACTAGTAAACTGCCAATATAAGCAAAACTGTCTTAGAAATTTCCTGTTTCATGGAAAAGTCAGTTGGATACTATGGCCTGTAGGCTCAAGATGGATGCTCCAACTTTACAGAAAAACTTTGGGTGACTGAACAAGCAGTCTCTTTCAACTTTAGAATTGTAAGGAAGTGGCTTACAATGAACTTCCTGTTTACTTAGGTAGTATTATATCCTTCTGGAGTCTTTGATGGAGCTGAAAGAATGGATAGTTATAGTTTTCCTTAGTTATTATAAAAGATAAAGTAGATATTAATATTGTAACTGTAATTACTGCCTGATAATTATTTTGTTATATGTAGTTTTAATATGTTAACGTTTAAACCTTCCTTTTCATTTAAACAAAAAGGGAGGTCATATGGGATTCCCCTCTGTATGCTTCGAATAACATTGATTAATAAAGGACTGTCTTGGGTCTGTGCAGTGCAAATTTGAGGCAGGTGGGGCAACCTAATCTGAATGCTGGGAGAAAGAAGGTGCAGTCGAGAAGATGCCATGTAGCCACCACTGGAAACAGATGTCCCAGAAACCTGCCAGAAAGACATAGTCATGTGGTGATACACAGATTAATGGAGATGGGTTAAATTAAAATGTATGAGTTAGCCAGTAAGAAGCAAGAGCTAATGGGCCAAGCAGTGATTTAAATAATATAGTTTCTGTGTGATTATTTCGGGTCTGAGCTGTGTGGTGGGGAAATGAACTAGCAGCCTCCTACAACAGAGGAGCAGTAGATTTGGGCAGAGGGGAGATGAGAGAGCTAGGAGGATGGGAAAGAGAGGGGGTTTTAATCAAGATTAATTGTATAAGAGAAGAATAAAGAAACATGCAACTAATGAACAGGTCTTCCCTCAAATATAATATAGATAGTGAATTTTGATGTAATATTGAAGGAATCTCTATACTGTAAGTTTAACAAGTTAGTTTTACCCAAAAAACAGTGCTGAATAGTTGCTGAAGGGCATTTGTCAAAATTAAAAAGTGTTTTTGATTGCCGTCAGTCCTGACATGGAGTATAGTTGTTGGCAGACACTGATCACTAGCTGTTGTATGGTGCACAGACTAGCAAACAATAAAACTCTATCTGGCCCCAGATCAGTGGAGTAAGGATGAAATAGCTACTTTACATAAGTTTTCCTCCATTGATTTCTTAGGTCAAAATAGTAATTAGTTTCACTTACGCCAACTTCAGTTACTCAGCAAAAATTATTAGAAGCCATTTGCTTGGACAGAAATTGCATAGCCACATTCTGTCTACTTAGAAGGGAAACAGCTTTATAATTCATTGGTGTTGCAATAAATTTACAGGATAATTCATCTTTTAAAAAATGGTGACATTGCTACTGTTTCAGGGAGTTGACTAAATAGTTTCAAAATTGTCACATCTAAAAATCTTGTCTCCTGGATTCATGCCCTAGGAAAGATATTTTGTTATATTTTATTCTCCCTATCCCTCTGTCTCCTCTCCTCTCCCCCATCTCTTTATTTCTCTCTCTTTCTCTTTCTCTGACTAAATTAGAATTTGACATTATTACATATCTTCTAGAAGGTTCATGCAGTAAAAGTGCATATAAAATACTTTTTTAACACGTTGTGTTAGATTAAAGATTGTTTTTATTTTTACAAATATTTTTTTAATCTTATGAATCAAAATTTGTAAATACAATAAATTCAGCATTGGAGAGTATACAAACATAATACACACATATGCACACACACACATACACACACACACACACACACACACACACACACACACATATATATATATATATGATTATGGAAAGTTCACTTACAGGGAGATACCATCTTGCAGCTATAAAGGCATTATTATCCTTACTGAAAAAGAAAAAGATGCATTTTCACACCTGGAAATAGAGAAATATGAAAATTTTTGGCTTTTCAGATTCAAATATTTACTGTATCTTTGAAGAAAAACTTACTTTTGACTCAGTTCTTTAAAACTAAATAAAATCCAATTAATTAAATTTGAGAATCTAAGACAATACCACAGGATCCCAATAATGATTAAGTGAAATCTGTGAGTTGTCTGGCATAGTGCTTTGTCCTTGTCACCTTAAATATGTGATGGAGTATAAGGACAGCTTCTCTTCACTAAAAGGATCTAAAGAATGTCAGTATCAAAGTGTTTGCCTTATACCCACAAAGGAAATAATATGAAATCATGGCAAAGGAATATGGTCTGTAATATTGTCTTATGATATGGAATGAAGTGCAAAGTTTTATGAAAATGAACTATTAATATCAACAACCTTATGAAAATAAGAACATATTCCTCTCCTAAATATTAATATAGTTTACTATGTTCTTTGATTTATAGGTAAAAAATATAAACTAGGGGACTGGAGAGATGGCTCAGTGGTTAAAAACACTGACTTCTCTTACTCAGGACCCAGGTTCAACTTCTAACAAAACATGGTAGCTTGCAACCATTTGTAATTCTAGTTACAGATCTGGATATCTGATATCCTCTTCTGGCCTACATTGGCACCTGCACACACAGAGTACACATATTAGAAAAGTACACATACATGTAAATTAAAACAAACACATATTCATGCTTGTATTTGTTCATTTTATAATAAATATGTAATGTATGCAAATATATTCATATTGATATGATAGTAACTGCAAGTGAAATAATGGAAATTTTAGAATGATAAGATAAATGAGTAATTTCAAAATAAATACAAAATAAAAAGCAAAATAAAGATGTAGTTATTGTGAAATAAGTAAAATTACCAGGTAAAATTGAAAGGAAAAAAAATATGTATTCTTTCCTCCTCAGTGCCTACACAGACAATAAGTTACACTGTTGAAAGAAGAACTGTGGGGGATAGAGACTGCAGAAGAGATGAGAGAGAGAAAGAAGAGAGAGAGAAGAAGAGAGAGAAAGAGGATATCTATATAAATGAATGTCAGAAGGGAGAAAACCAGTTGAGAACATGAGACTGAACAAACAGGAACAAGGCAGGGTTCTACAACTACTGTAGAAATGAACATCCACTAGACAAGGCCCAAGCAAGAACAGTGGAGAAGGTCTTGGAGAAGGAGATATATTGAACCAGTTCATTGAGAAAGGATTTTTCTATTATTTCTCTTTTTATTGTAGGGCTGCTTTGTTTTAAAAATATGAATACTTCTTTACAGGTATTCTAAATTCAGACTTCCTGGGAACTTGAATATAATCCTGCTGTGTAAATAAAATTGTCAAAGAGACACAAAGCAATAGAAGTAATGCATAATTAATAACTTAAAACAGAATGTAGAGGAGGAGCAACTCCCCATCATCCAAAGCCACAGATGATCAAAAGCTTTCTAGGTGTTTGAAGCAATGTGACAGGAAGTCACACAGCACACCACCTACAGACTGGTAACTGCTGACCAATCACTGAATATGGTTCTACCATGTCAGAACTCCAGCACTGAGGGTTCTGGGTGAGATCAGGTAAGATGTCTGTGGAGTAGATTCAATGCATAGAATTCATATGGATTTCCAGATTCTTCCAGAGCTCTGATCTCCATTGTGTGAACCCTCTTCACAAGTTAATAGAAGTCTGTTGTCAACAAGTTAAGGTTATATGTGCTGAGTGTAGGGGGAACTGAACTGAACCTTAAAAGTATAGCTTTCTCAAACACATTTTCATGAGTTAAACGACACCTTCCACACCACAAAGTGAAGCTTTTATAGGCATTTATAATAAATGCTGCTCTTTTCAGAAATATCATCTTGCTGCAAATATGTTTCTGAATATTTTGTTTTATCCTGTGGAATGTCTTTTATTTAGAGATACTGTGCAATGCCGAAAATTGCAATTTCCTTGACAGAGAACACATCAATGGTAAATATCATCATGTCTAGCATATGGGTCTTTCCAACACTTTCATCACAACAACAGGGTAAATCCCTCATTCACAGCCAATTTCCTGTACTCTGTTGACTTATAATCAAGCTCAAAGACTAAAGCTCTTAAGGAACCATCTTTGGAGATATGTGTAGGTAGAGTCATGTACCCTGGTGACACACAGGTGAGGGGATCTTTCTTCCTAGTATGTGACAATATTTTCTCTCTATTCCATAGAGTAGACAGACATAATATCTTCTCGCCATGACAGTGTCTCCTAGTACATTGACTATTTCAAACCAAGCTTCTGAGTGGATATTGATGATCATTTGTGTGTAGGTTTATCTATAAAGTTATTTTACCTCCTGCAGATGTCATCATTTTCAAGATATTATGTATAGTGTACTTCCACCAAAAATATCTGAGTACATGTGGTCTTGCCCAAATGTACTTTATCATCCCCATATCCCTTGTTGTTCTACCCTGCTTCTCCCTGGCTTCTATTAGACAGGACATAGGCATCTCTTATTTTTACAGATTATTTGTGTACACTCTGAGAAAAACACAAAGTATCACCTCATTCATTAAGTGTGTTTAAAGCATATCACAATATTATAATAAATAAAAGTAATTTTTTATTTTTGTAATATATTTTATTGGATAGAATCTTACTTCGTGATAAAGAAAGAATTGGAAGCCTTCTTTTAGTAGCCTTACTTTTATACACCTTTGTTAAAAGTATCTTTTCTCAAGGTATTATAAAGTATTTATCTCATACTAATTTTCATAAAAGGGAAAAAGAACTTCTATGACATATACTCCTTCATATGTTGAAGGGTTATAAATAAACAAGAAGAGTGTTTAAGCCCACAATTTACAAATTATGGAGGCAAGACATAAGCTCAGGGAAACATCTGTGTTCTAATTCCAGGAACTTAGGCATATGTTATCTTAATTAGCAAAGATAACTTCAAAAATGATAAAATGAATGGTTGCTGTATTTCAAAAGCTATCCTGGTTTATTAAGACAGGGTGAAAGGTTCTTATTATAAGTGAGTTAAAGTAGCCAGGAAGATGAGCATCATAAAGCAGGTTTGGTAGAGGAGAGAGATGACTCAGTTGACAAATTACCTGCCATATAGACATGAGGACTTGAGTTTAAATTTCCAGCACCAATTTTAAAACAGAGATGATGGCATGTGTGCATAATTCCAGAACTGAGAAGGTAGAATCAGGATAATTATGGAGCTTACTGGCTTGCTATTTCAGCCAAAATGCCAAATTATGAAGTTAGCAAACTTCAAAAATTGTGAAATATGTCTCACAAAATAAGATTGAGAGTGGCTGATGATAATACATGATATAAACCTATGGCTTACACACACACACACACACACACACACACAAATAAAATAAAGAGCAGATAACACAGAGTTGTGTGAGAAAAATAGTATTAATAGCATTGCAGCTAGTGAAGATGGGCAAGGCCATGAGTTAAGAAATGCAGATGATAGCTTGTGAAAACTAAAAAAAGACTACCACAGAGCCAAAGAAGGACTATAGTCCTTTGGCACATTGTCCTGAACTCAGGAATCTCTCCACTGTGAAGAGCATGTCCATATAAGTCACTGATTTTGTAATGATTCAAGTATAGCATAAATAATAAAAACCCAGAGTCAGATGTTGTGGTTCAACCCCAAAAAACAGAAAAGCAAAGCAGCCAAACCACTAGAGAAGTCTTACCTCTACCAAGGCTGGGCGACAGCAGACTAGTCAGACTAAGCAAACTAAGCAGAGTAAGCAGGCTAAAAAAAAAAAAAAAAACAGTACCCCTTTCTCAAGTTTATATTCCCTCTAAAGCTGAGATTAAAAGTGTAAGTCACCACTGCTTTGATTTGTTTCTGCACTGATCAATAGGATTAGCGAAATTCTGTATAAGGAAGCATCTAGTTGACCCATGTGGCACTCTTTAAGATAATGTCACCCTGCTGGATGAATGTCTTGAAGTATTCTAACAAGAGACCCTCTGTCCCTCTCTGTCTGCTACCATTATAATACATCAAAATTCTTTATCACATTGATGTATATTAAATGTTCCTAATTTAGTAATGGAAAAGAAAAGCCATAATCCACCCCTTTAAATGAAGCTATAATAGTAGTTATGTTTTCAATGAGATATTTTCAATGAGAATGGCCCACATAGGCTCATATGCTTGAATGCTTGGTCCCCAGTTAGTAGAACTGCTCTGGAAGGATTAGGACATGTGGAATGTTGGAAGAGTTATGTCGCTGTGAATGGGCTTGGAGGTTATAATAGCCCATGCTAGGCTGAGTCCTGTGCTTGCTCTCTCTGCTTGCTCCCTGCATGTCAAGAAGTAAAACTCTCCGCTACTGCTCTAGTTCTATGCCTTCCTGCTTCCCACGATGATGTTCATAGACCAACCTTCTAAAACACTTAGCAAGTCCTAAGTTAAATGCTTTCTTTTATATGAATCGCCTTGGTCACGATGTCTCTTCACAGTAATATAACATCAACTAAGATATACCAGATGCTGATTATGGTGATGGTATCCAGCCTTAATGACCTTCAAAACAGCAAGAATTATGTCAGATGTGTTGCCATTGTGTGCTGTTGACAGATGGAAGAGGCTATTATTGATGATCTAAAGAAACTGTGTAGGAGGTATACTGTGGAGCTGTATGACTATCCAGATATTTTTAATGTCTCTCAATTTATTTGCAGGCATTTTTTTCACAAGCCAATGCATCATGAAATGTTCTTTCTAAGCTACTAACACAAGAGATGCATAACATGAAAATTAAATGACTTTGTAAAATGCTCATGGCAGAAACTGTACTGGAATACAGGCACAAAGATTATATATATAAGGTTTCCTTCACAGTTTTATTTTAATAAGATATAAATTCCATCAAAGAAGTCCAAGATAGAAATGCATATCATACATAATTACATGCCAGTAATGTCACTATGCAAGACATTTGGAATATGGAGAAACTGTTGAAATAAGAGCGGCAGAGCTGCGTTCCCCGCACCCGGCCGCCCACATGGCTAGCTTAGCTTATGCCCCGAAATAATTACACGGAAACTGTATTCTTTTAATCACTGCCTGACCCATTAGTTCCA
>NW_004949110.1:3497405-3512250 GCF_000317375.1 Microtus ochrogaster
CTGACTCAGCTTCTTTCTCCCAGCATCCTGTTCTGTTTTCTCTGCCTACCTAAGGGTTGGCCTATGAAATGGGCCTAGGCAGTTTCTTTATTAATAAGAAATCATTCCCACATCAAGAAACCTTGACTATTTTTATGAAATACCAAATAAGATGAAATTTCTCTAACTACACAGAGGGATCCTAATTGTCTTGTGCCAAAGTAGTAAAAACTATTTGAAACTGTATTGGTATTTGTATACAAATTTAAGTATCCTATATTTATTCAGTATTTTGATGATATCTATTAATATTTATATTAACAGAAAACTGATATTGAAACCAGAAACATAGTGTATCTCCGTGTTGTAAAAGATAGAGTTTAAAAACCCATATGAAACAAATGAGTTGTGAAAGAAGTTTCTATTAATTGAAAAAATTTTTGAGATGTTAGCATTTTACAGTATTTTGTAAGTTTGCTTCCTTTGATAATTTATCTGTAATTTTAAATAATAATTACAGACCTATATTATTTTAAAGTTAAAAGCTTAAAATAATTGTTTTAAAACATTTCAGAGTAGAAATATCCACCACTGAACTATGAAGTTATTTTTATGAATAGAATTTAGATTTATTATAAAACTGAGTCAGGAAATTTTAACAGAAAAGAATATTCCAGATGCATCAATATTAATGCGAAAATCCAACCAAACAAAAAACCCTAAACCAACCAATCAACCAAACAAACAAACAAAACTAATGAGAAGGGCAAAAACTAGATGTTTCCATCCAATGCTACATATAAAGGACCAAACATGTGAAAGAAAGTCCATGGTGCTCAAATGCAGGAGACAGCAGAACATTATGGCTACAACTCATTGGCATCGTAACTCTCATGGCTGCAAAGGCTGTTGGATTACCTTTTAATTCCCTACCCATTTCCTTACTCATCCGAATGCTAAAACAATGATTTACTTTTTTGTGTTTATGTAAATGTGCATGTCTGTGCATGGCACATGGGTTAAGGCATGAAGTCCAGAAGAGGTTATTGATCTTGTGCAGGATGTTTTGGCAGTTGTGAGCCACTTGAGGCAGGTGGTGGCAGTCAAATTAACAAATGCTCCAAACTGAAGAGCCATCATTCTTGCTCCTTTAAATTTTAAATAAACTATCTGTTTCTACCACTATCCTCATGTTCTTGACTGAACTTTTTGCTTCAGAACACAAGAGCCTGGGAGCATGATTAAATGTCCACAATTACATACTTACAACAGTTTGACAATCTGTTAGCTAAAAGTTAAGATTTATGTCTCTAATCTCCTAAAAATGTTTAACTTAAGGAACTCAAGATACTTTGCTCCCTTCTTACTCTGCTTCCTTGTTGCAGGGTATTTGATCATACTACGAACCCCAAGATTGCATTAATTAAATACATTCAACCTTGGGTCAAGAAAATGGAGTAAGCAGCTATTTGACATGATGTAGCCGTAGAAAGTTAGAGGGAGTCTAGAAAACAGAGAAACAAACCTGACATAGCAAGGATGCACTTTTGAGTTTGGTAATTTTGTTTTATTTTTTGGTTTGGGATGGTGGAAAAGAGCCCTTTTCTGGGATGTTTGCTAAGGAACAAGCTCAATTGATTGATCCCCAAGCTCTCTAATCTAACAGGTTTTCACCCCACCATCTGACTCCTGAAACTTTAGTAGTAAAATTGTAAGACTGAGATTCAGTATCAAAACATTTATTTCTCCAACTCATGACCTGACCACATAAACAGAGTGGTCATGCCAGCCAGCACCATCGCTACCTGCCATGACCATACAGAGAGAATGATCATGCTGGCCACAACCATGGCTGGCCACTATCACTGTCATTGCTACTGTGAACACACTGAGAAGTCAGCATGTTTGGTGAGATAACTGGAAAGGTCTTAAGGAAAGAGTTAAATAATATTAAAAAGAAAAATCTTTCCCACATTAAGGATATGAAATATCATATTGCTGGGAGTTAGGACCCTGTATAATGCTACTTTGGATAACTTGAAAATGAAAGCAGTAAGTGAAGGGATAAATGGCTTAGCAAAAATTAACAAAATTGCAAGCACTTAGAAAGACTTATTAATGAAATCATACAAATACTAAGGCACATGCAGAGGAGTTTACACAAGAAACAACTGTACCTCCACATGCTGAAACTTAAGAGGGGCAGCCCAAGGTTAGAGAAAAACAATCTTAGCTTATCCAATTAATATACAAGAATGACTAGCAGATGACAGACACCTCCAGGTTATGAAGAAAGCAAAGTAAATGAAATCCTATAGAAATATTAGATCTGAGGAATTTAGGAAGCAGTCTTTTCATATGGTATACTTTCACCTTATTTAAAGCAGATGCTAAATCTATGGGCAAGTCTAAACAGAATTATTCCCCCAAGACTGGAAAAATAGAGGCACAGCAATATTGGAACCTGTTCCTCGGGTAAAATATGGAACAAGGAAGAAAAATGAAGCTGGGGTCACAGAACAATGAAATAGAGTTGGAGGTATTAATATTTGAAGGAGAATTGATGAAGCCAATATTTTGCATTGTTAAGACAGTTTGAGTTTGATGATCACATCTTGGCCCTGTGTAATGTAGCAGCTTTAAGTACTTGGGACAAGGTTGAAGAATCAGGAAAGAGGACTAAGTTACTAAAATTGTATAAGACCCAAAGAAGCCTTAGTGTTTTTGTTTGTTTGTTTTTTGCAAAGATTGATTTCATCTATAAATAAAATTATATCAGGTCCAGATGTCAGACAAACGTTTATCGAATCATTGGTGTTTGAAAAAGCTAATTCAAAAGACAAAGGGGTGATTAGGCCTTTAAATGCAAGGTTACCATCAGTAGATAAATGGGTTAGAAATATAGTTGATATTGGATAATTTGATAGAAGAAGCAATTTTTAAAACTTTAAAATGAGATGTTTTCATTGAGATAAGCAAGGACATTTGAAAAAAAATTGTTGACAAGGCATTCCTAGAAACAATGTATTCTCTAGAGATGTCGAAACAGATAGTCTCCAACCTTCTAGAGTATGGAAAAGGTGTGGCAAAGACCAGTATTGGACAAATGAATGCAGATCAATAAGAGACAGCAAGCTGACCCTTTGTCATTGGAAAATACTTTAGGGAACATTGTCTCACAGTCCCCAGTATCAAATTTGGTTAAATTGCTCTCTGCCAGAATCATAATAAACTCATTTACAGAACAATTAAGAGACTTAATGCCTTTTGTAAACAACAACATTGCCCTAGTTGTGATCAAGGACAGAACACCTTCAACTGATGAAACAGAAAAATCAGGAGAGACCAGAAAATAAGTATGTTGGCAAACTGCTATAAATTACCAGAGATCAAAACTAACTATACAATTAAATGGCAATGAAATCGAAGGCTTATTCTACACAAGTACAGATTTAACAGTAATTTCCAGAAATCTTGGCATTCCTGTCAGCCTCTTGAGGAGGTAAATATTCAGCTTCTGAGAATTGGAATTTTATCTCAAGTAAAATGAAGTACAAGAGTGTTCAAGTGTATAGAACCAGAAAGATAAATGGAGAAATTAAAACATATGTGACTAAAATAGCAATGATTTTATGAGGATGTCATTTGTTTGCTGCAATGGAAAACACAGATTAGCATTCCTTCACTCTCAGAAACAAGCTATAAAATAAAGAAGGCTTCTGAGAAAAATATCAAAAAGTTTTATCAAGAAAAGTTTGTACATAAGCAGAGTACAATGGCTGCTGATCTTCCAAACGTGCCTACAGCCCTAACTTTAAAATAGCTAATTGACAAACTTGTGTCTGTAGAAATGTCCTCTGAGATCAGAAAACTTAAAGACACCAGAACAGTTGGTACTGGAGTAGCTAAATACTCAACAATTTAAGAATTGACCTATCCTTGAATTTCTCCTGTATTTGTCATTAAAAAGATCTAGAAAATGAAAAATGATAACATTTTAGAGCCATAAATAAGGTGATTCAGTCAATGGGCTCTTTACAATATGGAATTCCCTTGCCTCCTTTATTACATAAGGCCTATTATAGTGATTGATTTAAAAGACTGCTAGTTTACTGTCACTTTACAAGAATTTGATAGAGAAAAATTAGCCTACACAGTGTCTACCTATAATTCTCAGTCTGTTAAAAGGTATCAGTGAAAAGCTCTTTCATAAGGAAAGTTTGGCAGTCCTTCCTTGTTTCACTATTTTGTAAAACAGCCATTAGAAATAATTCATAAGTAGCTTCTTCAATTAATAATTTATTATTGTATGGATGCTATCTTATTGGTTGATTTCTGTATCACATGCAGATACCTTAGAAAAAATGTTTATGAATTGAAGAGAATATTGTCTTGTTGGGGATTACAAAATGATCCTGAAAAAAAGAGAAGGAGGAGATTTGATTAATTACCTAGGGTAAAATATAAGTTTACAGAAAATTTAACCACAGAAACTACAAGTCAAGAGAAATCAATTATAAACTCTTAATGATTTTCAAAGTTTTCTGGTAGATATTAACTGGCTATGACCCAAGATTGAGTTAAATACTCAAGAATTAAACAAATTATTTCAAACCTTACAAGGTGATAAGGATGTAAATAGCCCAAAAGATTATTTAAAGAGTACAAAGATTCTTTATTTTATGGACTAAACTGTCCATTATCAGTTGAGACTAGGAGCGAATTGGCTCTGGTAGAAAAGAAATTACACGATGCACCTATAGAACACTTAGATCCAGAATTAAATTGCATTCTAGTTATCTATTTTCTCATTATCCCACAAGAATTCTTATTCAGGGGGAAGATAATATTTTAGAATGGATATTTTAGCAACAATGGAGTAAAATATTAAAGACCTAGGTAGAATAGGTTTCTGAATTAGTTCTGAAAGGAAAATTGAAACTTTATCAATTTGAAGAAATAAAACAAAAATAATTTACAGTACATGTTAGTAACATTGGAATTGCCACATAATTGGCAGAAATTAATGAACATTGGCAAAGGGCTTTCAGAAATTTGGGGACTGGAGGAGATTAGCAAAGGTATTCCCAAAGCAAGAGACCAGTTTATGAAAAGCACTACCTGGATTCTCTGCCATATAGTGAGAAAAGTTCCAATTTCTGGAGCAACTATGTTATATATTATTGGAAATAAATCAGTAAATGTAGGTTATAAGTCAGAAAAAAAACAAGAAAAGTGCCTCAAAGTCCTTATGATTCAATTCAAAATCATAGTTATATGCTCTTATCATGATATTATTAGATTTTCCACAATTTCTTAATGTAGTTACTGACTGTTAATATGCACAAAAAGTTGTTTTGTGTATTGAAACTGCTAAATTTATTCCAGATGATTCAGAATTAACTTTGTTATTGATTCAATTACAAACAATAATCAGAAATAGAAATCATCCTTTGTATATAACACACATCAGATTCATACAAGTCTACCAGGCCATTTAACAACACAAGGCAGTGATGAAACTGATCAGCTATTAACAGAAAATGTGCTGTGAGCCTCAGAATGTCATAAGAAACACCATGTTAATGGCAAAGATTTGAAGAAAGATTTTTTTCCATCACTTGGCAAGGAAATTATAAGGAAATGCCCTCTTTGTTCTTTGTATAATCAAACTCCATTACATGCAGGAAGTTACTCAAAAGGTGCCCAAAGAAATGAAATTTAGCAATTTCACTTAGCATATTAATGAAATATGTTTCATTTTGCAGAGTATGTGAAATTAATGTATATGCATGATACCCTAGGTATATATTCAAGATTTCAATGAGCAACTGCTTTAAATCCAGAAAAGGCTGACTGTAATTACATATTTACTATATGTTATTGCTATTATGGGGATACCTGTATAAATTAATACTGACAATGCTCCTGCATATGTCTCTAGCAAAATAATTTTTTTCATATTAAATATAAAGCATATTACAGGTGCACCACACAATCCTAGAGAAAGATCTATTGCACTATAAAAGGTATGCTTAATAAACAGAAAGGAGCAATAAAGACCTCCAGAGATAGATTACACAGTGCTTTATTTGCTGTAGCAATTCCTACCGCCAGTAGCCTTTAAGTTACAGGCCCATTTGGGCATGGCCTCTTATACTATTTATGCCAATGTAAAGCATGCATCCAGCTTCTTTTCTGGCTGTGAGATTCGGTTGCTGTTCCCAGTCCAGCAGAGGATTGTAATCTTGGAGTCTACCCCTAAAAAATAACCCTCTATTATACTCAATTCTCAGTTAATACGGGATTTTTTAAAGCATTCTTCTTCATTTACTACCTTTAAATTTTTAAATGGTAATGAAAAAGGAATGACAGCTATAGAGAGACATTGGCTAGTAGAAAATCTTCTGAATTTTGCCAGGAATTTGTTTACTCTATAATTCCTGTTTACTGGGGTAATATTTTATTCCTTATTATGTCTCTGATGGGTATTGAGGACTAGATAGTTTTACTGCTCTCTTTGCTACCAAATTCAGAACTTACACACTGATGTAAAGTTTATAAGGTTTAGAGAGATAAAAGCTTAAGGTGTTTATCTAAGAATATGTTTTGAACTCTAAAAGAAATTTTTATATTGGTAATATACATTATGATAGAAAGTGATTTAAGTATAAAACTTTGGATTCATGAAGGTATGATAGACAGTAGAGTACTTTCTCTGTTGTTTTTCAAATACTTATGGACTAGATATTTTGAATGTGATTTTTAACTGATACTTGTTCTTATTGTATATTGTTTTACTGTGTCAGAGTTCAAACTTTTCCTTTTTATTTAGACAATAAGTGGAAAATGTTGCAAGACATTTGGTCATACTCTGAAACCTGAGACTGTGTTAATTAAAGAAAATCTACCTTGGGCCAGGAAGAGAAGTCAGCAACTACTTGATGGAAATAGTCATAGAGAGGAAGAAGGAGTCTGGAAAAATGGATAGAGAAATGTACAGGAAGTAGTGAGGAAGGAATTTTGGGTTTGCCATTTTGTTTGGGTAATGGTTTGAGATGGTGAAAGACAGCCCTCTCTCTTTCTTCTTTAAATTAATTTAAAAAGTTATTTATTTATTTATTTATTTTTTACAGATTTGAGTCTCTAAGTCCTTAAGAGCATCTTAAAGGCAGGGCTGTTTATATCTACAATCTTTTTAAACCCTAAATAAAAAAAAAAACTTCAGGAAACAAAGGCAGTCTTAATGACCTAAATATAAATAAAAAAATAATTGTAAGACTTATTCATAAAATTAATAAAATGATTCCTAATGAAATATTGCTATAACCATAGGTCAGTCCATTGCAAGGACATCATCAGAGAAGCCTCTTCTTGCTTTTTGTAGTAATTACACAGAGGATCACAACTGGACAATGCAGAGACTGAGAGACTTTGGCACACTATCATCAATTAGGTTGTTTTCACTGAATCCCTCCTCAATGCATAGAGATCTTAAATGTGGAAGAGGAAGCAGAAATATTGTAAAAGGCAAAATTGTTGGATTATTTCAAAACAACGTCATCTTCCATAGATACAGGACTGAGACAAAGGAAGATATCACTGAAATTGTGACAATACACAGAGGAGCTCTCAGTCCAGACAAAATCCCGGCACTTGGAAGTAGATGTGGAAACAAATTCCCACCCCAATTAAGAGATTAGCTGTAATTTGTGTATGCTGGGAAAAGAGAAAATGAGTTCTGTCTCCAATAAAGTGTCCTTGGGTATATCAACCACAGTCCAGGTCAGGCCCCATTCTGAGGAGCTGCTGTCCAACACAAAGTGGACTTCATGTATTTTGGGGCCTCTTTTATTTTGAAATTTTTACTTATTTTTTACTTTGTTTCGTTTTTGAGACTGAGAGGGAGTGGAAGAAAAAACTTGAAGTTGGGTGAGTAGAGAGGTAGAAAGGACCTGAGATATATTGGGTGATGAGATCGAATATGAAAAAAAGTTTTTATTAAAAATTAAATTAAAAAATCAGCTTAAATATTTTAAATAAGAATCACAATACATTGAGTTTGGCATGCATGAACTGCTCATTGTGATAATTTTAAAATAACATCTCTTCCTCATGAAAGACCCTCAGAGTGGTCCCTCCCTCAGAAGGAGATCCCTAACCCAAGAAACAGTCGAGACCACTGGCTGCAATTAGCAAGAGGTTTATTGGGTGGGCACAGGTACCTGTGGGCTGCAAAGTCCTTTTGGAGGACTTGCATGCCTGCAGGCTGGGAGAAGGTCTTTTTATAGGAAAAGGGTGGCAAAAGCAGGCATACAGAAGCAATGCATGGTTACAGGGATCTCATTGGTCAGTTCGAATGAGGCAATGGGTTCATTTAGGGGACAAGTTTCCCGGAGACATGAAGGTCTGATAATAATAGCAGACTTGGCCCTATCTTGGGTACATGTAGTTTTTCCCAGAACTGTTCGTTCCCCTCCTAGGCCTGGTGTCTGACCACAGATATCCTGTTTGACTACCTAGGAGTACTGACTTTTCCTTGAACTTACATTTGTTTGTGTGAAGGCTTTGCAAAATGGCATTACAGCAGCTAAGCTGGGGTCTTTCACTCACACATGGGCTCCCTTTAGACTCAATCAGAAAATAGCTATTTAAGTGTCTTGAATAATTTCTGTCAGAATTAATGAACATAAAGGGTTCTGTTTTCATGAAGACTCATTTATATTCTAGGTTTTTGTTTTTCAATTGAAAAATGGTGATTTTTCTTTTCTCATTAAAGTTAGTTTAGCAAAAGAACACACATTGCTGGTGGAGTTCTCTGTTCTCTTCAATAATATATATATATATACACATATATGTCTGGACCATATATATATGGACCAATTACATTTGGCTAATGCAATACTAACAAATGCCTTTATATTGCTACATAACTCCAAGTTATTAGTAAAATTTGTATGGCATTTTCAATGTACTCACTCTAAAGGTAGAATAAAATTGTGCTTAAAAATAATTTCTTATCTTTAGGATAAAAAACAATTAAGTAAACACTATGCAAATATGAACTCGATAATTAAATATCTGCTTGCTTTAATTATATAAGACTCTATTTCTACTAATAAAGTATTTTATATGACAAGAATATAGTATGTTAATTTTGTCATATATTTTGCACAAAATCAGGAAGCCCATTTTACTAAGAGAAAATGTTGTTGGCAAAGATAATTAAATGTCAATTTACTGCTGCTTTACCTGGAAAAGTAATGATAACGTTTCATGGTCAGGTCTTACTACAGGGCACAACAAATCTTACCTTACTCATCAGGTTCACCTGCCACCTCTAGCAATAAACTCACATCCTTTTAGATTAAGTCTGAAAACAGTTTCTATAAAAAACAGTTTCTATAAAATCTCTTTGTGATGAGACTGTCATTCCACTACAGAGCTGACCATCAATCATCCACTCATATATCCATTTGCAATTTATTGATCATTCATTAAAAATATTTTGAGCATTATTTATAAAATTTCCTCAGCTAATTGCTATATAAAATACTGATTTTTAATATGCTTATGTCTTTCTTTTCATTTGCCTTATCATTTTGTTGTTACAGCTACTTGTGTTTCTCAAATACATTTTGCAGTTCCCCATCTCTCAGTATTTTTTAAATACCCTTTTCTCTACTCTGAATAGTTTCTTCTTTTCCTCAAAAACATCTTAAAAAGTCTTTAAATTCTACATATATCTTAATTGTCTCCACAAAATATCCATAGACTTTCTCTGAATAACCAAATCTTCCTTTATTACTGTTGTAGTATTTTTCATTTTTTTTGTAATTTAACCTCTATGCCCCTCCATTTTGTAGACTTTTACTAGCTTGACATTCATTATTTATTAATTGCATAGTAAATCTCATAATATACAAACTGTTAGGACATGTACAATGAACTTAAATGCATAATTTCTAATTTTGACTTCTTAGTAGCTCACAGATTAGTGGAAGATAAGAATACTGGAGTAGCTATAATTATCAGAAAGCTAAGAAAATAATTAGGGATTTATATTAAATATGTCACCAATGTAATGATTCCCTCATAACTGAATGTATCTCTTTAAGTCATGGCTGCATAGTTGCTGTGACTTAGTAGAGTCTTCAGTGAGTCAGTTTTTAGGCCAATATCCAACCTACATCATATTCTCCAGGAGAGTATATGAAAGTAAGTTTCATTAAGTGCTATATTGAGTAAAAGATATTCACTTCTTTTCTAAGAATTGATAAATCAATTTTTTCCAAAAGACTTGAAAGTATCCATTCCATAAATGATGGATTAAAGTAAAATAGGATGGATTTTAAGAATGCTTTTGCTATTTTTCAAGAAATAGTTATATGAGTGCAGCTATTTGAAATGAATATACAATTATAGAAAGATATACACATAGATCATATATAAAATCACACTTTATGTGATTTTGACACTTAGTTTATTGAGGTAGTAAAAGAGATTAGTTCTATACTTATTTCATTTTCATGACAGAGATGAGTAGAACTTAATTCTTGAACATTAAAGATATTTATATTCCTTGTTATTCAAATATAAGATTTGTCTTCTACATTAGAGATCTAGAAATGACTTAAGAGCTTGGCTAGGATGCAATAAGAAAGTCAACACTTCGTTGTTTTCTGAAATAAGATTTATCACCTTACTAAATCCAGCCACAATCTTGTCTTAGACAAAGTTTCAAAACATCAAACACATTTCATGTTCTAGGTTTGTATAAACTTGAGTATTTCTTCCATAAGCAATCACATATATATATTATATATATATATATATATATATATGACTTGCTATTGATATATACTTAGTTCTGAAATTTTATAAATTCTCATCTTGTTTCCACGAAAAACTTGCAACATGCATTTAAATAGACAATCAAATATTACGTTCAGTTCCTCTTCATCAGAACATTTTATTATGAAACTTGAGAGTAACAGAACAGTTACACAAGAAGTAACTAGCACTTGTCTTTGTTTTAAGCCTCCATTAAATTTGAGCACTAGGTTACAAAAAATAAATTGGCAGCTAGTTGGCCTGGATGTATTCCAGTTGTTCAGCAAAGTTAAGCAGATGAGAATTATCATTCCATGTTGCCTGCATGGCAATTGCACAAGCCACCATGACTTTGGGGAAAGACTTATGCTTCAATATTCAGGGTTTACTGACACACTAACATCTAGGAAACAACATATAAATAGCTACCTTAGTTAATAAAATTACAGTTGAAAAGTCGACAAAAGGTTATTTTATTTCTTCTTTCAGTGATTTGGAAAAACATATAAAAACTGACAAAATGGCAGATACCATGTGACAATAAAGACCAAAGTAGTGCTTTGCATTAGACAATAAGGCATGCCTGATAAATACCCCCAGTCCCTTTAACAAGCACCTACCTCTATTGTGATTCAGTGAACTGCACTGACATGTGAAAAAGAGCATACTTCTGACAATTCCTTCAGTCTTTAGATTTTTATTCATTATAGTTTCTTTTGTAGCAAAATTATAGATCTCAGGTTTACTTCTTTTCTGTTTACTGTCTGTAATTTTCTTAACATTTTGAGCTATTTTAACTATGTAAAAATGAATACTATACACTGAACATTTTCATCATACTGACTCAAATCATTTTTGCTTCATTTTCCTGAATTCTCAGACCAGGAATAAGAGATAATGAAGACAAATATTAATGGATTTTCATTAGATTGTGCATCCTTATTCATTTCTTAGTTGAGTCTTTATTTGAATCTTCTTTGTTTGGCAAATTCAATAAGACAAATGATACCACTGTTGTTTTCTACCAGTTTACATAATCTTGTTAGTAACAACAGCAAATCATAAAAAACATTGATTTTTGTATCCTATGATTCTACATTGTCTCAACCATATGCTAGACCTAGGATTAGCAAAACAAAATCCTATTCCATATTAAATCATCCTTTAAAGAGTAGAACGGAAAGACAATTTAACTATGTACCATTTAAGATTACATTATTGAGCCAGTGAGATGGCTCTGCAAGCAAAAGTGCTTGCTACCAGCCATAACCACCTGAGTTTGTTTCTCCAGAAGCCACATGCATATGATGGAAGAAAAAAGCTGCCTCCTAAAAGCTGTCCTCTGACCTGTACATGCCCCACAATAAATAAATGCAAAAATATTAAAAGTGAATTATTAAATGAGGAAAATAAAATGATGTGGCAATATATTGCAACATATTATATTATATGTGTTGTTTAATATTTGTCTTGGTGCACATAAATATGTATATGAAAAATATTTAACTTTTATCATTAGCATGTTTCAAAGTACACATAAATAGTATCACTATAGAACCATACTAAGCAATATTCCTGGAACTTATTCTTGATATCAAGGAACATTTTCTGAGTTTTTTCTCCATTGCTATGTGTGTATGTGTGTGCATTTTTTTAATTTTCCAATTAATGCACAACTGATACACATTTTTTCTTAGGTTTTCCAAGTACATTTATTGCTTGTAAAAAAGAAAAAATACAACCAAAGTTTCTATCTTAACCTTTGCCTACTCTGTTTTAAACATAGATCTTGTAAGGAGAAATTGAAATCTTCAAGCAGTGGTGGGAACTTATTTCATCAAAGCTGTAGATAGCATTCACTAAGACCACTGTACAGAAGAAATGGACTTATGTCACACAATGGTCTTCCTAGAGGTCAGAGATATCTGTCATGTTCCATTTATTTGATATTTACTTTTTATTCTTACAATAAATATGTACCATGTCATCATATAACAAGCACATTTTGTTAGGTATATGTTAAATATAGGCCAGAAAAGCATTTTAAACATATAATTTATGAGACTTTAAAATTATTGTCCTTCTGCAGGCAGGCATGTTTTGCTTTTGCAGATTCTTATGTGGGCATTCTCTGTTGCACATATTTGTTTCAAGTTGCTGGATAAACAGGGCAGTTACAGCAAAGCTTGGAATGGAGTTAGAACACTGCAAGAGTGGTGTGTATGGGATATCCACCTGGGTTTTTATCAAATGAGGGTGACTGACATAATTACACTTAGGTCTCTGCAGCATTATATATCTCTCATCTTTCTAGATCCCGTTGACCTTCCCAGTGCTGCTAGAGTTGCAATGTATGCAGTTCCAGTATTAGAAGCATCCCACTGTGAACAAGACAAAGCCCGTTTAAGCAGGAATTGCCTTAGTATGTTGCCACATTCAGCTTTCCTTTCCCAATCCGACACATATGCAACCACTGTCATTTGGCACTTGTTTGGTCTGACATTTTTATTCCAAACTGACAAGTAAATCCTTTCAACCAACGACAAGCTGTAATTTCTTTAAAGGACAGACTGTTCCCCATCTCTGAACTTACAGTTCATGGTTCCTCCATAACCCACTGTGCTCTCTTTGTGATTTCCACAAGCAAAAAATACAACCAGAATACAGCAGCCTTTTTGAAAATGTAGGCATGTGACATACTTCAGATTTCATATAAAATTCCACTGTGCTCTGTGTTAGGGAATTACTGAAAGGTCATAGTCATCCTGACAACTTCACTGTAACCTTTAGAAGCATTCTAATTAGTAATGCCAACCCTGACTTGTTCCCTGTACTCCTTTCTTAATTAGCATGAGAGGCAAACCCAGACACATGGATTGTATTTACCATCATGTACATTGGAAAACAATGTTAATGAAAGACCCAAAGAACATATTAATAACTATACTTTCTTAGCCAAGACAAAGGTGTTCAGCATGGTTAGTTAACTTCTAACTTATCAGAATTATCATGGCAGACAGCATTTACCTTCATGTGACAGCAGTGGGTCGTTTCTGGAGCTTAAGAAGTCTCATAGGCAAAGATCCAAGTCCTCTGTCTACCTCTAAGTGACCTGGTCTCAGTGTTCAGAAACCTCTAGGTCAGTGAAGGAATACTCAGACCCATGGCCTACCTACTTGACTTTGTGATTAAATATTGAAGGTCAGGTTAATACCATGGCTAGAACAACCTTTTTTTCTAAGATGCCACATGGTGTTTGACAGCTGACAGATGTTTGTTGCTTGCTGCCATTGCAAAAGTGGAAATTTCTCCAGAATTAATACTTACTCTCTCTTGACCACTACAGAAATCCACCTTCAACTATCCCTTACATTTATGCATTCATTGTCTGCTCATTTCTGATGTCTCAGCACTTAGCCTGATGTCTGAGAATCAGCAGGTGTTTGGTAAATTTGACAGTTTCCTGAGAAGTCCTGAGATCATCCTAGAGTCACAAAGAGGGCAGGCATCACACTTAGAGGAATAGCAGTAAAGCAAATTGCATCTCTCATCTACAGTGAAAGTTACCTGAGGGCAGGTGCTTTCCAGATAATGCAATTCATAAGTTAATGTATTCAGAGTTCAAACTTTTGCTAACTGCACCCCAACATCTTCCCTGTGGGCTTCACTATTGGTGATTATCAAAATCCTTAACCTATGATTTCTCTTCCCTTGTGTTTACTCGAAACTGTTAACACAAAAGCACAGCTCTCACCTCAGCGGGGTTAGGGGATGGTTTCTTCTTGAGGCAAGTAGGCGTGACCATGATCCAGGAGTGCAGACTCCAGCTGCTCTAACGTTCTGGTCCATAGATGTACCAGTTTCATGCAGTATCCATAGTAACAGAAAAGAGAATTTTAAAACCAAGGCAGTCTTCAAATTCTTTTTTTTTTTAATTTATTTATTTATTGAGGATTTCTGCCTCCTCCCCGCCACCGCCTCCCATTTCCCTCCCCCTCCCCCGATTAAGTCCCTCTCCCTCATCAGCTTGAAG
>NW_004949110.1:3512445-3547137 GCF_000317375.1 Microtus ochrogaster
TCACCAAGGCCAGCTGGCCTGAGTCTGAAAAAGCATGGGATAAAACCGGACTTGCTGAACATAGCGGACAATGAGGACTACAGAGAACTCAAGAACAAGTCTTCAAATTCTTTAGGAGAAATATTGGGTAATCAGTTTCTCCAAAACTTGGAAAGTTCAAGGACACTTTTATTGCATTGCTAGCCTTTTGATGAGGGGATTCTTGTTCTCTGTCTGTACTTTCCAAAGGATTTTCCTAGCAGGCACAAGCATGTTAGGTGGCATACAGAGAAGGACAATGCATGGCTATTAAGGGAGCTAACAAGTCTTTGCCTCTTCACTCAAAACGCCCCAAAGTCTCTACAAATATCAAAGTCCTAACCAGTTAATCAGCCTTTTATTCACAGAACAAAGGCTTCCAACAAGTTTTGCTCAGCATGGAATCACAGTGGCTTTGAAGAAATATAGGAATTGTAATAAGTATAAATTCTTACTTTAATTAGGCTCAATCTGACTTCTCTTTCCCCCCAGTAATGGTCTCTGTATGCAACCAAAGGGGCCTTAACCTGCTGGGCCTGTAAACGACATTCCATTAGAGCCCCCACACTGCTTTTCCTATGTAGAAAGCAAATTACTTTTAATTTTGGTTTATTTTTTTCTAAAATTAAAAAAAATAACTTAAATAAACAAGATTTCACTGTTCTCCATATTAAAACTGACACTCCACTCAGCATTCACTTCCTTATGAACTTGAAAATTCTTATTTCAATTGTTAAGGCATTTTCCAAGGAGACCTGTTATAGCTAACCTCTTGCCTATGAAATACCATTGTCTCTCTCACCTTCAATACTTGCTATCATCAAATAGGCTGGATTGAATTTAAAATTAAGCATTCAAAAATTTCTGCCAGGCATTGCATTTTAAAAAGGATGAAACAAGAAAGGAATGAATTCTGGGTACTGGTTTAGCTCAGTCATTTTTAAAATTTAAATACATTCATCCACGTACCTGAGGCTCATGTAGTGAGCATCTCTCAGACATGTAAAAATGTTTTAAGTTTCCTTTCCTCTTTTATGCACGAAACCTGTTTAATGTATAGTTTGCGATCACAAAGAGCACAGATGTTACATTTTCAATGAGTCCTTGGTGATTCTTCATCCCACAAGGCTTTTTGTTCAGGGTTCCACTTATCATCTCAGATGAGAAAGTTTTTATGGCAAGCAGTATACATTATCAGTTTTAGCACAAAAGCTTTCCAAGAAAGTAGATACTTCTTTTCTGATAATATTATATTACTTGTAAAAGGAACACACTTCCCAGAAAAGCAACTCTTCTCTAAGTCCTATTGGACTCTATTGGGCCTTGGTGCAATGTAATCTATGCACCAGTTAATGGAAATGAGATAAAAAAATAAATAAAGACTTATGCAGTAAGTGTAAGCTTTCTTACTCAATGCATATTTGTAGCTGAATGTTTTTCTCTGTACCACTGATCTTCCTGTACAGGTTTCTTTCCCACTTGCTGGTCCCTCCAGTCGCTTATGAAGTAAATGAAGTAACCATTTAGAGGCTCAGTATCAATTACAGTTGTTTGGCCAATGGCTCAGACATATGATTGACTAGATATCACAATTAAGTTAAGACATTTCTTGTAATTTGTGTATTGCCATGAGTCTGTGGCCTACCAGTGGTACTCCAGCACTTTACTCCTTCAGTTGCTATATAGCATCTTCTGATTCTGCCTTCCTTCTCTCTGCCTTTTTGTTTGAATTTCTCTTCTACCTATATTTTTTCCTGGACATTTACTGAAACAACTTTAATCATCAACCAATAAAAGCAATGCATATTTACAACATACAGAACTTTGCATGTTGATGTTAAGCGACTTAAAAAGGTTACATTTCATGGGTTTCCTTTTATTTCCAGGTTAATTCGTAATCTAAGTAACTCAATAAATCCTCTTTTATAACAGCATAGGAAAAAGCATACATTTTTCTACAAAATTTTACAGTCAGTTTAAAAATGTATATGTAAGTAAATATACAGAAAAGAAGGAAACATGGAGTAATCATCACAAACTACTGTGAAACAGGAATTTGGAAGGAATACTCTTCAGCCATAATAAGAATAAAATGCAGTCACTTGAAGTAATGTAGATGGAGCTAGAGGTTGTTTTATTTAATGAAAATAAACTACACAGTGGAAAACATACCAGCACACTTAGGTATAGAATAGAAATCAAAAGGGATCTTCTGGCAGTTGAAGGGAGAGGTTGAGGTTGAGGGATAGAGGGAGAATTTGAAAGGTGGATACTGTTTAATGTGTATAGGAAGAAGTCCTGGTATGCCCTATGCAGTGGCCCAATTACTGGACTCAGTAACGTACTATCAATTTCAAATAGGAAGAAGAAAGAAGTCTAAATATTACTGCCTTGGAGCTGTAAGACATGCTAGGAAGAAATGTATTTTAAACTTTATGCTATGTCCACAGTGGACAGAGTGTCACAAGGCATTCTTAAATATGTGGAAGATTGATTTCCACGTAACAGAAAAATATATTTTAATTTAAAAATCTGGAAGAACAATAATAAATATAAGAATCTAGTATTTTGATTGTTTCCTTCTATTCTTTAAATTCTATGAACACATAAAATGGGACATAGTCCTTCTGAATTAATATATTTTATATGACAGAGACAGTTTTAGAAAAATTAAAATTCTATGACTATGAAAATAATCTCATATAATTAAAGATGGTCATGGCATAAAATGTTGTACATTTTAAGGGTTAAAGGTACAAGTTTAGTCACTCATGACTAATGACACTGCTATTTGGTGGATTACTACTGTCATGAAATAATAAAAATAAAACTTTCTCATTACGCTTTATAGTCATCAGTTTAAGAGTTTCGACAAAGTCCTAGTAAGGGAAAACTTAACTTCTGATCAGAATATCCAGCCCGATTGAAATATGAAATTGCACTTGAGTGAGTGAATCACCTGGCCTAGTATACTGGCTAGTTATGTCAATCTGACACAAACTAGAGTCATTAGAGAGAGGGGAACCTCAACTAAAAAAAAAATACCACCAAAAGAGCCATCTATAAGGCATTTTCGTACTTGGTGACTGCTGTGGGAGGGTTGTGTGCCGTGAGTGTTGAGATGATGGGGTGGTGCTCCTATGTTCTATATGAAAGCAGGCTGGGCAAGCCATGAGGAGCAAGCCAGTAACCAACACCACCCATGGTCTCTGCATCAGCTTTTGCCTCCAGGTTCCTGTCTGCTTCAGTTCCTGTCCTGACTTCCTTTGGTGAGGAACAGCAATATGGAAGTGTTTACTGAATGGCAGTGTGGAAGTATGCCAAATAAATCTCTTTTTTTCCCAAAGTTTCTTTGTTCATGGTGTTTCATCATAGCAATAGCATCCCTAAGGCACCTAGGGACCAGGTCTCAGGAAGACAGGCAAAAATATATCTTAAGCAAGGAAAAAGAGAGAGGCAGAAACATTCTTCCAAAATAGAATCGATCCTATTCCCTCCCTTCTCAGAATTTCTGTCCGGTAGAACAGCTCCTGTGAGCTAATGTTCTTCTGGATCTGCCCACTTTTTTGAGTGAGAAAGGCAAATTTTTATTTATCTATTTTTTCCAGATGTTGGTCAGAACTTGACTAAGAATCTTTACACTTTATAGCTCCCTTCTACACATGTGACTACTTCTTCTACCTCCAGGCTGGCTTAAATAGCATGCCTTTTCTCCCCTTCCTCCATTCTTCCAAGCACCTACTGAGATTAAAAGTGTGCATCTTTCGAGGGCATTTCTTAAAAGTCCTCCAGTATGATTGTCCTTGAACTGAGTTTCTCTTTGAGTCCATTTGCATTTTTTTTCAGGAGACATAGAACCCCAAATGAAACCTAACTTCCTTGGAATCATCTGAGAGCCTTAGGGTGACATTCCCCACAAAAAGTAACATTCAATATTATTTTTGCATTCTGTGCCATAATTATTATAATACATCATGTCACCTAAAATCCCTGACAAATCTTTGTCTAAATAGGCCAAATACTGGATTCAAAAGCTAGGATAAGCTTATGTGTTTTTCTTTCATAAATATTTACTTTAAAAATCTCTTAAAATTCTCCTTTTCCTTTCTGTTATATAATACTGATCCAAATCCATAAATTCTTTTATTATGTATGATAACTATTTATCAACATTCAATTTAAAAAGTTGTTGATATAGTTTACATAAGAAACATAAATATACATGGAAGGAAAAAGCAGTATATTTTCATTGATACTAATCCTTAAGGAAAGGTGTCTTCAAGTTACTTTAAATATGGAATTGGACTAAGTTAGCATAAAATATCAACCTTGTAGAAAATACAAAGAGAAACAGCAGTCCATGGCTGGGACATTTTCAGAGTGAATAAAGGAGGAAGACTGTAGAATTAAAGTACTGCTGTTTTCCACTCTCCTCCTGCTTCCTTTCCTTCATAGCTGCCTACTTAGTTCTTCTCTTCATAGCCTGCCTTTTCTCTAGAATGGATTCACAATAGGTATAATAAAAGCTTGAGGATTTATAATAGAAAGGAAACAACAGTGCTGATACGAGATGGCAAAATTGATAAAAACTTTGAATTGCTGCAGTTTCTTCTTTAAATAGTAGAGAGTAAAAATTAAAAACAGAAGACCGAAATATTTAGAGTTCCTGCTGAGTTACATGATAGCATCATCGGTATACTTGGTATAAGTGAATCTTTACACTTTATGGTGGCTACTTCTTTGACCTCCATTCTGGCTTAAACAGCATGCTCTTTCTCTTCTTCCTCCATTCTCCTCTTCTGAGCCTCTACTGAGATTTAAATTAAGCATCATTTCAGGGTATTTCTTACAAACCTCCAATAAGACTGTCTTCAAACTGAATTTCTGTTTGAGTCCATTCTAAACTTTTTCCCTGGAGACATAAAACCCCAAATGGAATTTAATTTTCTTGGAATCACCTGCCAACCATAGGGTGACACTTCCAAATGAAAGCCACAATCAATATTATTTTGTATAGGATAAGTGGCAAGTCCTGCTCAGAAGTTCTGAACTTGAATTTTTATTGAAAGGATAGAAATGTGAGAACCACTCTGGGATCTTTTGCAAGTAACTCCTAATAGCAAAGAGTGCAACAAGAACACAAATGACATTACTTTCATGTGTACACTGCTGCTTACAAACGCCATTCACGTGCACACTATCAGAAATGGAAAGGCCATAAATAAAAGTGCAGCACCAGTGAGCAAATTCAGCCTGGTGAGTCCCTGAAACATTGCCTAATGGCCCCATCTCCAGCCATCAAGCCTTGCCGCACAGCCTGTATGCTGGCCTTGCGTAGCACAACCTAAAATATTACATGTAGTGATGAGGTGAGCAGGCCGGCTTTTTGTCCTGTCTGGCTCCCGCACGGCTAACTTAGCCCCAGAAATAATAACACAGACACTGTATTCATTTAAACACTGCCTGGCCCATTAGTTCTGACCTATTATTGGCTATTGATTCAACCCATTTCTAATAATCTTTATCGCCACTTGACTGTGGCTTACTGGGATGAGTCTAACCAGTGTCCGTCTCAGAGAGGAGAGCCATGGCAACTGCCTGACTCTGCTTTCTTCCTCCCAGCATTCTGTTCAGTCTACCTCACCTATCTAAATTCTGCCCTATCAAAAAGCCAAGGCAGTTTCTTTATTTAACCAATGAAAGTAACACATAGTCAGAAGATCCTTCTATACCAATTACATCATACACACAACAAAGTAAAATATGACAACAAATACACAAATCATGAAGGATTTTCAATTGTCCAGGGCCCATCATAAAATCGCAATCTATATAAAAGCCCAACAAGTATGTTTTACAACAAATCCAACAGTGATATCAAAATGTTCTCCAAAGAGAATTATCTAGATGAACCCTAGGACACCAAACAAAACAAAGAAACAAAGACCACCAAATTTCATCAAAAATTTCAAAGAGTTTGAGGAATATTTAAACAAACAGTTCAATGAACTTCAAGAAAATGGCAACAAGTGCCCAAGTGATTACAAAAGAAGGAAAAACATAAAGCTCAATGAAATGAATAAGGAAATCCAGGATTTAAAAACTGGACTCAATAAATAGATGTAAATATTGAAGAGAACATAAGTACACCTCCGTGTATTAACATTTAAAAGTCAAAGAGGAAACAAATAGATGATTTAAGGAAGTAACTCAAGAATCTGTAAAACCAAAACCAAACCAAACCCAGTAGATGGAAAGAAATGACAAAAGTTATAGCAGAAATTAATGAGATAGAAGAATTAGCTTGAGCAATAAAACAAAGAAGGGAACTTAAAAGAATACAAGTAGAGAAACAGTAAGTTAAACTACTACTTTGCAGGCAATATATTATACATAGGAGAATTCTAAATTTGGAAGAAAACACTTCTGGAAATAAACAAAATTTCAGAAAAGTGGCAGGATATGAGAATTAAATATCAGAAATCAGTAAACATTCTATATACCAACAGCAAACATGCTGAGGAAAAAGGAGTGAGTGCACGGACTCCCTTCACAATGACCCTAATCAAGAAGCTGAGACACTGCCGGGAAGTGGTGGTGTACGCCTTTAATCCCAGCACTCGGGAGGCAGAGGCAGGCGGATCTCTGTGAGTTCGAGACCAGCCTGGTCTACAGAGCTAGTTCCAGGACAGGCTCCAAAACCACAGAGAAACCCTGTCTCAAAAAAAAAAAAAAAAAAAAAAGAAGCTGAGACACTTTCAAATGAAAACTTCAAATGTTTGAAAAGATTAAAGAAGAGAATAAAGAATGGAAAGACTTCCCTGGCTCATGCATTGATAGAGTTAATCATGTAACCAAAGAAAATAATTCAATGTTTCACTTCAGAGGTATAATATTCCACGGTTTTATATATTTATATTAGGAACTAGTCTGAATATCTTTTAAAACAATTAATCATTCCTATAACTTATATGATGCAGCTTTGCAGTATGACTGTCTTTTAAGGATCTTAGCAAATAAACTTGACTAATAATATTCATGCTGTTGGGCTTTTATGATATGCTGCAAATATTTTAATATTAAATTCTATTATTTCTTATTTTGTGAACCCAATGACATTGGGCTCTTTAGGATATCCTGCAAATATTTTAATATTAAATTTTATTATTTCTTTTTTTGTGAAACCAATGACTATCTGTCAAAAAGAATAATGAGAGATGTGAGATAACTGCTGTCAAACTCATGATTGAAAAGTAGCGATTTTCAATGTTAACATGAATCACAGCTTCTTCCTCTTGCTGAGCTAATGTTCTCTGACACCCTTTACAGAAAAAAATTCTAGAGAAATACTTCATACAATCTAGTCAAAACAATAGATAATGCGGCTACTAATTTTGAACATAAATCAATCAGAAATATAGAACTCTGGGGTCTCAAACTAATACTTAACCATTATGTTAAAAAAATCACATTACACTGCAGAATAAGATTGGGGTAGGCTAATTATAGCATTTATATGTCACACTCATGAGTAAGATCATAGGGAATCAAGCAGTGGAGTCTGACTCAGAAATGTGAGTCTTAACAGTTGAAAATTGTTTGAAAATGCTCCAGATGTCAAGGAAGAAGTTATGGACAACAATGGTAAATGAAGCATAAGGTACCAGAACCTGCAGTTGGTCTTTCAACTAGATGCATTTTTTTTGTAATTTATATGGACCATGATAAGACACAGATTGGATTTTGAAAATTCTAGTGATGTGATCAGAATATAAGATACATATCTTATAGGTCTCATGAAGGTGCTCAAATAAATAGTCAACACTTAGATTATTTCACTGATTGCATTCAATGGAAGAAAATAAAATAGACCAAGACACTCTACCATCCAGAGTAGTTTAATTTGAATGGACAAAAAGGAAAATCTACTTTCTATCCCAGAAGAGTAACTGTGTTAGTCAACTACCCAACATTGTGAACGTATTTGAAATAATGAACTCAGGAGTGATAATGGCTTGTTTTCGATCCCTTTCCAGATGTTTGAGATTGCCTTGGTGTTTGTTTGGTCTCTGGCCAGGCATGGAATCATGGTGGATGCACACAGCATTTATTCTACTGTAGAGCAGATGCAGCTTGCTTCATTCCACTGCAGAGCAGATTTAGCATGTTTCATTCCACAGTAGAATAGATGCAGCAAGTTTCAACCACTGTAGAACAGATACACATGCTTCAATCACTGTAGAACAGGTACAGCATACTTCATTCCACTGCACAGCAGATGCAGCAAACTTCATTCCACTGTAGAAGATGCAGTATGCTTCAATCACTGGAGAACAGATGCAGTGTGCTTCAGTTAGTGTAGAACAGATAGAGCATGCTTCAGTCACTGTAAAACAGATGAAGCATGCTTCATTCCACTGCAGAGCAGATGCAGCATTCTTAATTCCACTGCAGAGCAGATGCAGCATGCTCCAATCACTGTAGAACAGATGCAGTGTGCTTCATTCTGCTGCAAAGCAGGTAAGGCACCCTTTATTCCACTGCAGAGATGATGCAGTGTGTTTCATTGAACAGTTGAACAGATTCCAACATACCTCAGCCTCAGTCTCTGTGGAACCGAAGCAGTGATTTTTTTCAACTATACATCAAATGCAGCATGCTTTATGTCACTGTAAAACAGATGTGCTTCATTCTGCTGAAAAGCAGATGCAGTGTATCTCAAACACTGGAGAATTGATTCAGTATGCTTCAATCACTGTAGAATATATCTAGTGTGTTTCAATCACTGTAGAACGGAGGAAGTGTGTTTGAGTCACTGTAGACCATACAATGTGTTTCTATTACTGCATACCACAAAACATGCTTTAATCATTGTGCACCATACAGTATGCTTCAATCGCCTTAGAACACATGGAGTGTGCGCCAATCACTTTTGAATATGTGCAGGGTGTTTCAATCACTATTCCACACAGCATGCTTCAATCACTGTAGACCATACATAGTGTGCTTCAAAAATCTTAGACCATATAATGTGCTCCAATCAACTTAGAACATATATCGTGTGTTTCCTTCACTGCAGAACATACAGTGTGTTTCAATCACTTTAGATCATACAGTGTGCATCAATCACTGTAGACCATACAGAGTCACCAGTCAGGTGCAGAGGAAGCAGGATGGGTACAAGATGAGGGAACAGGCCATGAGCCACGTGGCAGCAAGTAAAGTAATAGAAACTGGTTAATTTAAGCTACAAGAGCTAGAGAGAAACAAGCCTATCCTATAGGCCAACATTTACAATTACTAATAAGTCTCTGTGTGGTTATTTTGGGTGCTGACTGGCAGGACAGAAAATCACAACTACTGAAGGGGAAGCTGGTGTCAGTATGAGAGAAAAATGATTTTAAAAAAATCATTGTTTTTCTAAATTGCACTAAGGATACTTTATTTAATTTGAAAATAGCTCTTGAAAAATCAAAGCATTAGACTATTCTTAGAAAAAAAAGCATTAAACTACTCTTAGAAAAAAAAATGCATTAGATTGCAGTTAATTCCCCATCTAACTTGAGGCAGGTTCCCACCACTTACACCAGAGAGAACTGTGTGAGTGCACTTGTGTCTGTCTAAGCTTTGAATGTCTTAGTTCCAATCATAACAGAACAGATGTCATGCAGTGACCATGGATGCAAATATATTTCTTTTAATGCCAGCAAGATTAATTTGGTTGTTTTTTATATTGCACATTGTCCCTGATTTTCTTTGGAGTACATTAGAATTTTTATTTGACATTTGTTATTATTTGTAACTTTCTAGTTGGCAGGCAAAATAGTGACTTTCATTATAACATTTTTACAAAAACACATAATTGTACTGGGCTAATATTCATCCTCTCACGGTCTTTCCCTGTCCTTTTGCCCTCTGGTCTCTTCCTTCTCTTAGATGGTGCACATTCTCCTGGTATTCTGGGTGTATATACATAATTACATATATTATGCAGATTGTTGAATCTAGATTTGGCTCACAAGAGGAAACAAATCATTTTTAACTCTTTTGCCTTCATTATTCTCTCCCCTCCCCATCCCTTTAGATCCTAATTATTCATTGTAATTTAAGATGATTAATTCCCTGCAACATTTGTTCAGTTTGTTGTCAGTAAACAGTCCAGTATTACTGCAAAAGAATCATGTAATTACTGTTTAATCAAATATTCATCTATAGCCTGCTAGAATGTGGAAAATTCAAGTGTTAAATTTCGAGTCAATTCAATCTCAATTCAAATACCTAAATTTGTTTTTTCCTTGCATTATAACATAATCCACAGCAGCATGAGAAAAACAAAATGTTGGCTTTAAGTGTGTGTGTGTGTGTGTGTGTGTGCGTGTGTGTGTGAGAGAGAGAGAGACAGAGACAGAGACAGAGAGAGCGAGAGAATCTGTACTCACACACTGCATATGTCTGAGAAAGAATTCCAAAGAGAATAAAAGGAGTACTAGAAGTTAAAGACAGAAAGGAAAAAAATCATGACATTTAAAGTGGGCGTTCTCTTTGGGAAACACTGTGCAAATGTGAATGGAAATCAGATACTATAACTTAGAGTAACCTAAGCAAAGAGCACTGCAACATGAAGAGATTTGGGCGGACATTTGAATGGGTCTTAGTTTTGTTAAATAGATACTTTTAACTATAATTACATATTACCTAGCGTTGATCTGTGCTATAAAAATGCTAGAAACAATTGCAGGAAAGGTTAACAAAATATTGAAGAATTTAAGATTCTGTGGCAATATTTCAGAAGAAAACATTGGTTATTACATACAGATTTAGAAGACTGGAATCTAGCTGGAAATAAGAAGAAGGAAAGGAAAATCATTGTGATGAAGATACTATGAGACTAGTGATCTCCTTGTTTTGCAAAGATAAAAGGAAGAAATATTTTCTGTCTGTTACCTTAGGAAGGGCCCAGTGATAACCAAAGTGACTGCTGTCTAGTCAAAAGTTCTGAGAGTAAACATATTTTTTCCAAGAGAATTTCTCTTTAGTATTTGACAAAACGATGAAATATGGATCAAATATAAAATTTGCAATTTTTTCATTTTAATGTCAAATAAATGACATATTTACAGGTCATGTACTATATAAAAATCACAATCTCTAAATAAACAATTTCATCAAAATATCTCAGGGTAATCTTATAGAACATTAACTTCCACTGACCAGTGGAGGAAAGAAATGTAATTACCATTTTCATAGCTTAGTGGTTTCAAAGCAAGTGAATTTATTTTCTGTCTGTTTCTCCTGTCTGCTTTCCATCATTCAGACTAAACCAAAGTAGATTTTCTGGTGATGTGGAGTACATTTTTGTAACACTGATCCAAGTTATTTTTTCCCTATGGTTGTATAACAATTAGTGTTTAGTTTTAAAAGAAGACACAAGTTTTATGCCTCCTTGTCCATATAGTGCACAAATATGAAATGTACTTATAAGGAGCTCGTGCAGTCAGACTTTAGTATATAATTAATTTAAAAGACTTGAAAAGGAGATTTATTTTCTTGTCCCATAGCTTCACTTCCACAGAGGGATAGAGTTTAAAAAACAGGAAGTGCAGCAAACTGTTAGAAAACCCATCTACACAGCAGATATCTGTTCACTAACTTTTTTATATGAAAGAAAATTATTATGTAGGCCAGAAAAATTGAGAGAAAGTTGTTGGGAAGGTTGCTGGTTACATAAAGGAACACTCTTTTCTTATTTTTCTTATTTGAATATAAAAATAAATATCATACTTAAAATGATCAGTGTGGGCTTTGTAAGGAATACGTACTAACAATATTTTCCTTCCTCTTTACTAGTGAATGTTTGATGTCCCTTAAAAAACTACTCTTTTGTTTAGATTGATGTAAACCTGAATTTTTTCAAGAAAAAAATTTTTTTTTACTTGGAATTGACTTGTTACTCTTGAATACTCATCAGCTTTTGCTATTCCCACAGTCCTAAATATGAAGTACAGATACAAATGTGGGCTTCTCTAGGTGAGGTTCTTATTGTTGGTTCCAAGTCAATTAAAAATGCTGAAAGCTTCCTAGGGGACTGTGCAGTGTTAATCCAGTTATCACTCTAATCCAATCTCGGTGACTTTCCCAGCACTTGACAGTAATATAGCCCTCATGATAACCAATTAGGTATTCCACATAAAAACTACAGCTGCTTCAGTGGAGAAAATGATTACTGTAGCATCTGGTAGTGTACTGATAAGCTTATCAAACAGGAAACTAAATCTTGAATATCAGCTGCTCTTTATTTCACCACCTTTCAACTCCCAAGAGCTAGTGATTCTAGGACACCAGCAAGAGGAGTCAGCAGAGGAGGACTATCAGGAGACCCAAGAGTATGCATATGTGCAATTCAGGCAAAAGCAGGAATCTAAACCTGAGTTAAGCTCTTTGCACATCTTATACAATATTCCCTTAGTCAGAAATATATAGGATAATTATACTGGAGTAGAGCATACAACATTTTATGTGATGGGTATATAGAAACACATAAGCAGTAGTACCAAGAAAGATTCCATCAAGATAGAAATATAATTAGTGAGTAAATATTCTGCAGCTTCATCTTCTATGACATTTTTGTGTTTCGCAAAAATGGTGATGACATTTAAAAAATATAGAATTAGTTATCATACAATATTCCATGACAAAAAAGACATGATATGGTGATAATTCTACAAAAATGTTAAAATATTTCAGGAAATATACAACAAAATATTTATGCTCATAGACAAGAGTTTTCTTTAGTTAAGATAGATAAGCAAATAGGAAAAAATATTTAGTTAGGATAGCAGCTAATAGTAAAGTTGTAAAATACAATAGTAAAATTGTAGTAATACAATTCCCTAGAATGTGTAAAGCCCTGGATTATGTACTGAAACATAGAAGGAAATATGTTGAATCAAATGCACACTTTTACACGATAAAAATTGATAAATTCTTCCAAAAACAAGTGTGTATGTATAATATATTCATATTAGAGGCTAAGGGATAATGACAATTCAATATTCATTGACACAGATAATCCAGAATACCAATCTATGGTGGCAGGAGATGTTCTAGATTCTTTCATTAAAAAAAAAAACAAATAGCAAATCATATTAATTCAGAGCATCTTAGGCAAACAGATTACATGGAAGTATGGGGAAGTATGGATGGATAAATGATAGATTATAGATAGATAGATGATAGATAGATAGATACAACGAATAAAATATTGGCACTTTCCATTAGACTTTAATTAAGAAAATTTTCTTTCTTTTGTTAATTTTCTTGTTTTTTTAAAAAAAAGAGAATGAGAGAGAAAGAACGTGGTAATGGGTGGGTAGAGAGGTGTGGAGGATCTTGGAGGAGTTGGGCAAGGATAAAATATATGACCAAAATGCTTTGCAAGAAAAAACTTAAATAAAAATTTTTAAAGTTAAAATGCATGGGATTGTAATGAACTATTACTGTTCTGCTCAGCTGGTAATGCTGTAAATCTTCCATCATCTGAAACAAACCTTAAAGCAGTGAATAATAATTAAAATGTGAATATCGAGTAACCAAGGTATTCTACTCCTCAATGTCTCCCTTAGCCAAAATTTACAGCTTTTTCAAGAAGGAATTCATAATTGAAAACAGCTTGAACATCTCTCTGTGTGAGTGAGTGTGTGCCTACGGCATTTGTATGTAATAAGACATACTGACAGCTTTACAGTGGATTTTATGGCAACATCCTCCAGGTGTATAGTTGAACTTGAAAAGAAAAACACAGGATTATATCTATGACATGTATGTACACTTAAATCCACACAAAATCTGATATATCATTATTAATTCATACTTATGTCTGCGAAGGCATGATGGATGACATGGACTGCTAAACAATTTTTTTTTTGAAAACGAAGCAATGTGAAGTGTGTGGAAGTTAAGACCTTAGTGTAGGTTAACAGACTTAATGTTTAAATCATGACAACTTTACATAAAAAGAAAACATTTTATGCAATATCAAATATGTTTACATTCTGCTTTATATTTTATTTCTGATTTCAAAACTATAAATTAAAGTGGACCAAAGCATGGAAGCAACAGGGCAAAGAAGCAATAAATTGTGGAAGGGAGAAAGGAAAGAGGGGATGTAGATGGGAAGGGAACGATGTAAATGTTTAGACAGTAGTGACATGGCTTAGTGGCACCTTCCTGTAATTTCTGTATGTACTTGGAGGAGGCAGGAGAATTTTTGTGAATTCAGGGTCAGGCAGGGCTCTATAGCCAGACTCTATTTCCACAAATAAATAAATAGATGGGTAGCTAAGATATTTAAAATTTAATAATACACATGCACAAATGCATTCACTCTCTGGTATAATTGGAAGGAAATTCACTTATTTGAGTGCCATAATAAATCCAAAGTAGTCAAGGTAGTTTAATATTATTGATTCCAACTCCTGAAGAACCTTTATGACATTTCTTATTATGTGTGTTGTTTCTTATTATCTAAATATTAGTAAATGTGGAAGGCAAAAGGTATTCAATATTGGAAGTGAAACACATGATTCTTATATCTACTATCTATAAATTTAGATGACAACAGAGATAATGCAGGACAGTTTTATATAAAGTACTCTTATCACTGTGACATACCAGTGATCTATTTAAAAGCATGTGCAGAACTCTATGAATGAGGTAATTTCTAGGGCAGATTAGTTTTGGGATATTTAGAAATTTCTACTCAAGGCAAGTCAATTATTTCCTTGGAAGCAAGGTGTGTTTAGTTGTTAAACCAAAGCCTTAGATTATAGATTTTGTTTAATAAAATAAATAATAATAACCTTTATAGAGACTAAATGTGCCTATTTTATACATCTAAATGGAAAATACAATTTTTATAATCTATACTAGACTAAAACAGAAGTAAACAAGTTAATGTGATTTTCCTCAACCTGGGTGATCATTAACTGATTAGCTTTAAGAGTTATTCAGTGTGTTTCTGATCTCTTCCATGGCAAAATCTGTGCAATGAGACTCATTGATGCTTTAATCTCTTCTCCAGTTCACACTCATGGTTGAAAATCACTGCATATCAGCATGTCAAGGGAATGCCGAAGTCTGAGTGCTAATGCATGTCTCCTTCACTGAGAAAAACAAACTTCAATATAAAATGTTCATGTTTTAGAGAAAATGATGCTAAATTTCTAAGTCTTCTGACAGCAGCTGAATTACAGATATAAGTCGCAAAATACTGGCAGGGAAATAATATTATCTGTATGAAATAGACGCTTTTAAGGTTTGTACTGAAGGCCATGTACTCAAAAATTAGCAGACCTAAGCAAACCAGCATGGATTCCTTTATTCTTTATCTTTTTTTCTTTTTTCTTCTATTTGCAATTAGTCATACTCTACACTCAACTTACAAACAAAAGTCTTGACTTTTGAAAAGTTGAAGTTCAGTCAACGGGTGCTAATCAACCAAATCCCAGTTGGGTGAGACAAAAAAGTCCTATACTACCATTGCTCAATATGGTAAATATAAGAATATTTGTGTACTGTATATCCAAGAATTCAAAAACAATGGTTTTCAAACTTTTCGTGCAAAAATTGGTAGATATTGAGACAGTAAATATAGTATAGGAATCTAGGTATCAAGCATTCTTAACTACTCCATTCGTTCATATTATACAACTTTTAAGATTTCTAAAATTTAAAATAAACATAAATAAATAAAATTGAATTGATTTATATTTTCTGTGTTATTGAAGTTCTGTTTGGTCATGTGTACATACTTGTTTTATTTGTTTTGTTTTGTTGAGAAAGACTATGTGGTACAACTTGGCCTTGAAGTCACAATTCTTTCTTGGATCTTAGGTCAAGAAGGAAAAGAGGGCAAGAGAATCCTTCTAACAATTATATCTGTAATATTAAAACAACATGCATTTTAATTTTGTTTAATAATATTAACTTCATAGATTTTATATTTTCAGTAAAGAATGGTCCTTGATTTAATGACAAAGAATCTAATATTTAATATTCTATATAGTACCTAGAAAATAATGTGTTATAGTTTCATTACTGTTGATTTTCACTCTTTACAAAACACTTCAATCCAATGTCATATAAAACTGAGTCATGACTGTAGGAAAGGTTTGTCCCCAAACAGGAACCTGAGAAGAACAGCAGTCCCAGTCACATGTGAAGTAGTCTTTAATTATCTTCTAGAAATCTATTATTTTGATTCCTTGTTCGTCTAGCATTAGAAAGTTGGTGGTGATATATGGGAATCACTGTGAGATAAATGGCAGCCATGGGTCCTGCTTGCATTGCCATATATAGATCCATGACCACGGATTCAATGAACATTGGAAAGGGGAAGAGCCAGGTGCAACTTAGATCTTTGTCTGACTCATTACATAAGTTGACATCAAGGTTACTGTTCTTGACATTAAGGTTACTGCATTGTACCTTGTTCTAATTATTTGGCATATTTTAACTAATTTAATATTTACAACAAGCATCTGAGAGTGGAATTTCTGTCACCATTTCACAGCTAAGAAATACAAGGAATCAAGATTGCTTGAGGTTCTACACCATAAATAACAGAGTGAATACCAGGTTCTCTAGCGCTTAACTACTCAATCAGTTTGTACTGAGATGGAGACAATGCTGTCACTTTGAGAAAGAAGAGTGAGCTGAATTTCGGAGTTATTTGGAGGAGCTTGTGCTATAGTTGAATGAGGCAGACAAGGGTTTTCAACTAAGAGAAGAACACTAAAGTCACAGGTGGAAATGAAGCTGTGAGCATGAGAGTTCTGCCTCAGTTCCGCATGAGTACATTAAAGCTCACATAAAGATGTGTATTCCTCCATAGGCTTTCACCTCACAAGGAAACAAATGATGGAAAAGACTATGGAATGAAAAGTGATCAGTCAGAAAGCAGAAGCACCAAGAATGACTGCTGTCCCGCAGGCATCCATGAAGCTCTATCCATCTTCATCCATGAAGGCTAGAGACTGCTCCCTAGGATAATTTCAGGACTGCAATGAAGGCTCGAAGTAAACACCACTCAGGTTTGAAAATCAACTTTTCTCTGTAACAGCCCATCAGCAAGAAAAGACAGTTTCACACCCATCCATCCAGCATGGATGCTTCTTGAGGAAAGGTGACTTCTCTGGCATGGTTGAAGAGTTCATTCAGATGGAGAGTGTTGGCGTCTGAAGCAGTGAGTGAGGGCATGACTGCAAAGAGTCTTTGCTGCATTGGTCTGTGTTGTAACATAAAGTGATGTCTTATGTATATCAGAGCACCACACAATCTTCTGTGTTTTACTGTTCAGAAGATGTGTATAAAGGTTTTATATTTAAATAACCCAACACTAAGGGAATTGCTTGCCTCCAACTCTTCAGACAGTTTACTCTGTCACTGGTTTTCACTACTAAAGGATATTACTATGGCAGAAAGAATTAAAAGAGCCGTATGCCTGGAAAAAAAAAGATGTAAATTTCACTGTCACTATGAATATCTCTACTCTTCTTGGCATTGGCATTCCACCTCCCAAATTCTGTTCTCATAACAGACTCTGCCAGGTAATTGGAAATCGCCATGTGCAGAGAGCACAGACTCACACATCTGATTGCATAAGGAGTCCAGCCACAGAGCTGCTGGCTATGTAACAGCTTTCAATTTAAATTCTCGCTTTCAGAACAGGAGCAATATACATGTCATTCTTCTCCAAACTGAGTTTATCAAAATTAGATTCTGATCGGTTTCCTGTTCCTTGCAGATAACCTTTGCCCAAATGGTGAAGCTTAAACTCTCAAATTCATGACAGACAAGTGCATATACTTATGAGCTATTCGTTTTGCTTGCTTGCTGAAGATGGGATCTTATTGCACAACTCAGGGAAGCCTTACATCCAATCTTCCCATCTCAGCCTCCAGAGTCTGCTGGGATTTCAGGTGTATGCCAACACGCCCTGCTTATAAGTTATCATTACTCTCTATCCTGTTTATCTAGTAATGTAAATTCAGATCAAGTAACAGGTCTCCAGCCTCATAATAGCTAGCATTCAACAAGTGAATTTTAATAGAATGAGGAATCTGGGTAGTACAAAAACAATGGTTTATTATGTGACTTTAGTAAACCAAATTTATGTAATTTTATGTATATATGATAATGTATTACTTGCTTTTTTCTAACTTCTCATTTGGAACATAATCTATGATTTTACTATGATTGGCACAGATATTCTCCCTCCTATTAAATATACTTATTTTTCTAATGCATGTGTCACTTAATGTTTCCTGAGTTAGTAAGCCATCAATAATGTGTTCAAATTTGAAGCTCAAACTAAAATATTCATTTTCTAATGCATTACTGCACTATCATCAAGTTTTATATGTAACACAACTGGACTTCAGCAGAAAGGTGAAGGCCCCTATTTTGTGGCTTAAATATTATGTTAGGGCTCTATTGTAGCTCAGTGGCAGAGTTTTTAGCTTAAATATCCAAGACCATAGTCTGGAGTCCCATAACTCCAAAAACACACACACACACACACACACACACACACACACACACACACACAGAGAGAGAGAGAGAGAGAGACAGACAGACAGACAGACAGACAGACAGACAGACAGACAGAGGGGGAGTTGGTTTTAATGGAATTATATAAAATGTACATTAAAATTGTTAGATATTCCTGCATACTGACAAATTATGTTCTATTTAATAGGAAACTGGAAAGCTAAATGTTATGACTACAACACTTGATCTAATTGATAGCAATAATTATAAAAATATTTTGTGTTCCTTACTTTCAACCAGTGTAGTGTATTGTAAGGGAAGTAATTTCTGATTTTAAAAAAGTGAGCTCTTCATCATGTTATACGATGAGGAAATTACAGCCAGGTGTGGTTGAGAAATGTGTGAACCTCTGGACCATAAGCATTGCATTGCTAAAGACATCTTCTTTCTCATGTTTTCTTCATCTGGAAATTTATACTTTTATTTTCACAAGCTTCTTAGATATATTTGTGAAGACATTGTGTGGTAAAGATTCCTTCCTTTAAATCTTGTTCTTAGTTCCTCTGTTAGATGAAGGCCAATCATGCCAGAATGGATCAACCAGACCAAAGAACAGAATAAGATGAGCACATCCCCAATGAAACTTCTTGCAATGACCAGCTCTGTCTCAGTCCTTTTCATGACCATCACATCAAGCCTCTATGATAACAAGCTTTTAAGACTCCCACTGTGCAGAAGAAAAGATCACTGGGTTTTCTACAACATCATTGAGTTTCAGCATTGCCTTTTTTTTTTTTAGTCACCATAGGCATCTGGCTTTTAGTTTAGCTTGTATTTTACATTTGAGTCTGTTATATAGGAATCCAAAGAAAACATGGAGGGGAAAATGCATTTAATGAGAGTTCTCTTCAGGTTTGAAGCAAGATTATTAAACTTGCCTTTGGTTTTTTTAGACCTATCAGATAGAAACAAAGCAACAAAAAACAAAACAAAGGAAGGCTTAAAAGGTATTAGAGATGTCTATTGACACATTCCACACATGAAATTGGAGGAGGCTAAAGCTTCTGACGTGACTTGTGTCCTGAAGTCTTGGCTAAAGTCATGAATTGTTCCTTGAGCAAATCACAGCGGTGATGTATTATCCTTGCATTCCCATGTCTTTTGCCAAATCTTATCACCAGGAACAAGATTCTTCCTAGGTATGCCCTCAATTTCAAAAGGGAAATGTTATTAATACAGTAAAACCATGTCTCCCTGCAAGAAGAAAAATAATTTTCCCTACATTTCTCTCATTTTTTGTCCTCTAAAATTAAAACATCTTAACTACTATGAGTTCCAAGTAAAACTATTTGGTCTGCTCATAAGCATCCCTGTTCAACCTGAAAAGGAGTCCAATAAGCACTCGGCTGGCTGATAGAGAACATCTCCTAAAGCAGACCCAGAATGCAACACAATGGCTGTTGCACCTGAAGGACAAATCCCCCACAGGGCTGTCAGAACACCATGTTAAACACTGGGCTCAGAGTGCCCTCTGGGATTCTAGCTGTCTTTTTAAGACTCTAAGCAGTAAAGTCATCTCCCTGCTCCACTTCCACTTTAACATTGATCAAGAGTTTCACCATTACTTCCCCAACCACCTTTTATCACTTACACATTGAGGCACAAGCTGGTACACATGTAATCATGCTGTTCAGGATAGTCCTCTGTGTGTATTTGTAGATAAATATACCCTCTAAAATGTTATTAATGTCTACTCATGAAATATAATATTACAATATAAGTTTATTAGGTTTACTTTTAGCAATGATTTTGTGATATATGCCTAAAAACATGGATCTTCAAAACCATCATCACAGCCAACAGATATTGTGGTTACAAACATTCATGTGTGAATAGTGCCCTCTCTCAAAAAGAATGATAGATAATTTATTATGGAGAAACAATCCCCATGTGCATGAATAGATGAATGAATACACAAGTTATAAGACTCAGTAATAAAACAGAGTAAGCTAGTGGTGGAGGAGATGATTCCATAGATAAGAGTGTCTGTCAGTTACTCTTTCAGAGGACTTGAGTTTGGTTCCCAGTGCCCAAATTAGGAAGCCAGCAGCTTCAATAAACTGTAATAACAATTCTTATGTAATGTATTTGAAAGCATCACACAAAACCTTTAATTATAATATGCTGTTCTCTCATTGCAGCCCATTTTCTGTAATATTTCTACCTTCCATACATTTAGGAGCAGCAATAGTTAAAAACTCCTTGAACAACAGAGAAGTATTTTGCCTTGGAATACTTTAATCATATTCCTCATGTTTAACACAGTTACTCTTAAAGCACAACCACCAAAATGTTGAATCACAAGCTATGCTAAAGTCTGTACTTGATAGGTACAACTTATAATTCAACTTATTAAACACCCTGCGTACAATGCTTTCTAAGTATATCACCATGGAAACAGGCATTTCAGAGAATTTTATACATTTTCTAACATCGAATGAATATCCTTTCCCTTGGCAATTATTTTGAAATACAAAAAGCACTTATTACCCAGTGAGTCATCAGAATGTGAATCAAGTCAATCCAGGCTCAAAAAAAAACTGTTAAATGCTCAAATATTAAAGATGGCATGTCCTCATTTTTTCACTCCAAGAGTGCAATCAAGAGACTGTAAAATGGAATTAGAAACTTATCAACATTTTGCTTAATAATTTGAATTTTTTACATATATACCACATATTCACATATTTAATGCCCACAATTACACAAATGTATTTCATATATATTATTGTATAGTGCCTTAAGTCTTTGTGCTATTAAGCACAAATAGATTATCACATGAAAACAGCTTAGTAGCTGTTATTTCCCTTGGCAATGAAGTGACTTCACTCAACCACAGTAATAATGTATTGTGTATATTTTTCTGGCATTTTCCTATAAGCTGGCTTCTGTCTATATGTTTTGCTAGATATTAATGCAGCATTTATTACAATAATGAGTCCTGACCAAACTTTAATCTAATTCTGTTGCAATAATTATTTATGGTATTTGGATCTAGTAAGAATTTTGTCTATAAAGTCTTTCTCAAATTTTTAATAAGTCTTTACAGTGTGAAAAGAGATATTGAAGTCTGATAATATCTGCAACACTCACATTTACTTCTCTGTTCTGGAGGCTTTGAATAAGCCATAAGCTTTGATATTAATCATTCATCATCTTTTTTTCTCAAATGCCTTATTTTCCTAGATGAGAAGGGTCTACATCAGTGATTCTCAATCTGTGCTGCATATCAGGATCTCAGAACTCAGGTTCCCAAAACCAACTGCAAGGATTCTCACTTAATGGATAAGCCTTAGGAACTGGGAGTTTTTATAGTCCCCTAGAGGATTCCTATACTAATAAGCAATTTGGATTGAAAACTACTGCACCAGATGGTTCCCTAGCCTGACATGGAGACTCTTATTTCCTCCAGCTGGTCCAACACCCTTTGGCTATATAATCAAATCTCTTACTTTTATAGTTTCCCAAATTCACATCTTTAGTTTCATAACCAGTAAGATTTGTTGTTCATTTACAGATCATCCTACTTTCTCTCCTGCTTTCACAGATTCAACACCAGCTGTTGTGATTTTAATGTGAATTCCCCCTCCACACACACAGAGAGACTCATGTATTTGAACACTTTGTCCTTAGCTGGTAGGGGTATTTTGAATGGTTGTGGAATTGTTAGAAGAAGCCTCACTTGAGAGAAAGTGTCAATGGGGACAGGCCTTGTTGTTTGATATCCAAGCTATGTTTCTTCTTAGCTTTCTGCTCCTGGTTCTTTCCATAATGCCTTTTGTGCCATGATGGACTGTATCTCTTAGACTGTAAGTCAAAATACATATATGCCCTCTTATGTTGTTTTCAGTTGGATATTTGGTCATAGCAATGGGATAAATATATAATATAGATAATTGGGACTGAGGAAAATGGTAATTGTTTTCACTAACATTACTGTTGGCTCTTCAATTTGGGGGCTTATCTGTAGGAAGAATGTGGAAGAGTGCACAATATCCATCTAGAAAGCTCTGGAGTACACTAAATAGAATGTATAGGGCTGGCCATGCTGCTGAAAGTTGGAAGATCAGAACAACAAAATATGGTCAGGGTGTACAGGCTTGCTCAGGAGGTTTCAGAGAGCAACAAGTGCTCTCTCAGGAAATAAGATTGTCATATTCAGGAAACCGAGATCATATTATTCAAGAATATGAGTGTTTCTGAGTTTTAAAATACTGGATGAAAATATTTAGCAGCTCTAATTTCAAGGTAGAAGAGCACCCATGATGCATTATGAATGCTTTTTACTGCTTCCATCTTCCATCCAAGATATTCAGTGTGAGAGAACAATTGGTCCAAAGGTTTGGCAAGATAAAGGGCAGGAGCAAGATTAAAGAGGCAGAGAAAGTGAGTGTTGAATAAGACTGTATAATAGTTAAAGAAATTAGTGTCACCAAAGAGAAACGAGTTCTCTACCAGAATCACAGGAATGGTTCCCAGACAAGAACATACTCATCAAATAAACCAACTTTAGAAAATGCAAATTTAATTGGAAGGAGAAGGCATGAACTGAGAACGCAGCTGCAGCTAAAGCCTCTCTGCCCTCCAACTCACCCCAGACACTTAAAACAACTACCTAAGAAAGCAACTTTGTTAAATTAGCCAACATGGTTCATAGAGGCCAACACAGCTCTGCTAAGCTTATAGCAAATATTGCCCATAAGGGACTAGGTTTGCAAACATATAAGATGAGGAATGATTCGGGCCACATAGTCTTGCTCTATAGTTAAAGAAAGATGGTAGGCTCAGTTGTAGGGTCAGAATCTATACAAGGAGGACCTGGGATTCCATTGAGAAACTGTGAGAAGTAAAGACTAAATTAGACTAGACATGTTGGGCTGTTGTAGATGCTAGAACCATGGAAATTTTCCAAGGAAAGTTGTAGGCATCGAGTAGAGTTTAACCAAGCTAATGCCTGATTCAGGTAACAGAGCTTTGCGTAGGGCCAACCTCTTGGAAGTGATATTATTCACTTCCAGGATGCTGAGTATGGGCTCCAGGGTTTGCATTTATCCTGCACTGGTTTTTATCAGTGTTCATTTGACCTGATCTTCCCTCCTTTTTTCTTATTCTATTCTCTTTGGATTAGAAATAGTCATTCAGTGCCATTGTATGTTGGAATCATGTAGTTCAATTTTGATGTTATAGGAAATCACAGTTAAATTTGTGTCTTGGATAAGACCAGAAATTTTTCATTTTATTTTAAATTCAAAATAGATTCATCTTTCGTGCAACACATCCCAACTGCAGATTATCCTCCCTCCACTTCTCCCACCTACTTCCACTGTTAGGACTCCCACAAAACACCAAGCTGACAAAAAATTTTAAATAAAAAAATACATGACACAAAACATCCAAGAAATCGGGGACACTGAAAGGAACAAACTTATGAATAAGAGGAACAGAAGTAGGAGAAGAATTCTAGCTCAAAGGAGGTGCATGTAAAGGTGCAAGAAGCATGTAGAACACCAAATAGTATGAGCCAGAAAAGAAATTCCCCTCACAGCCCAGTAATCACAACACTAAACACATAGACCATAGAAAGAATGCTAAGAACTTCAAAGGAAAAAGATTAAGTAACACAAAAGGACAGACCTTCAGAGTTATGCCTGACTTCTCAATGGAAATCCGAAAAGCCAGAAGGGCTTGGACATATGTCCTGTCCACTCTAAGAGAGGAAAGATTTTAGCCCAGATCACTATAACCAGCACAAAGTTCAATTATAAATGGAGAAATCCATAGATGACAAAATATATCCCACAATAAAGTAAAATTTAAACAATAACTTCCTCAAACCCATGCCTTCAGACAGTGATAGAAAAAAAAATCCAAAGCAAGGAGGTGAATTTACATTTTATCCATTTTTAATAAGTTTTCATACCATATATTTTGAGCATATTCTTTTCCTTTTCCCAACTCCTTCCACATTCTTATCATCTCCCAGAAAGGAAGGAAGTGCTCTTAGCTACCGAGCTATTACCCCAGCAACTCTTTGTATGACTGAGAGACATATTAATTCATGGGTACAATGAAAAGTTGTTAGGAGTTTGATATTGTGGTCCATTAACAAAATAATAGTTGGTTACTCTATAGTGGGATACCTTGCTCAGCCTTGGCATAGTGGGGAGAGGCTTGGTGCTGCCTCAACTCGCTATGCCGTAAGAGGCCTTACCCTCTCTGAGGAGTGGCTGGGGAATGGGGGAACGTGTGTGAGGCAGTAGAATGATGGGAGTGGTGGAACTGTGGTTGATATGTAGAATGAATAAAAACATTAAAAATGAAAATAAAAATGAAAAACAAAAACAAATCAAATGTATGCTCTTCCTTTGATTTTTCATTTGCACGAGAAAATAATATCTGTAGATTACTAAACAACCATCCATTAAAAATGCTCCTAACAGAATTGGAAACCTTCAGTAACATTGCCCAAATGAAACTGGTTTGGATCCTTGTGTTCATTCAGCATTTATGACAGTATAAAGCAAAACTGTGGAATTGAATTTGAGCTTATATTTATGTCATTTCAGAAGCAAGTTTACTCACCTTTCTGCAAATTGTCAGAACCACGAATCTCAAAAATATCTGTTCATATAACTTAAAAAATTTAAATTTATATTGCAAGTATAATTTCATTTTATAATTATGTGCCATATTATATTTTATATGCATTTATTTTATGTTCAAAATGGACAAGAGAGCCATAATGTTCTTTTAAAGGGGTATGAAAGCAACAAACCTCACAAAAAACATTTTTCTTTATTCTGCAGTACATGTTCAAATGGCTCACTATGTATTCCAGAAGGAAAACGCACATCACTTTTTTACAGTGTGTATGTACACTTAATATACAGCCATACTCGCTCAGTTATACACATACCTGAGTCCAGATGGCACCTCAGAGCAGACCGTCTCTATCAGCATGGCAGAATCACAGTTTATGGCAACTTTTTATGGTGATCATCTCTGATGAGTTTTAAGATTCTAAGGACAGGCTTGTCTATTCACTGTCCAGTACAGATGGTTTCCATCTTGCCTAAACACACGCCCATATACTTGGCCAGTCATCCCTGGGAAATAGTTTGCATAAATGTCCAGTATCTATTAAATGCTTTGAGGATCATTATTCCCCAGACCAAAGGCTAAAACAAATGCTTATATAGCATCTACACATGATCTTTTTATTGTGCTGGACACGATTTAAGATACATGCAAGGACACTGGAGCTATGTACAGACATTCTGCAATTTCACATCGTAGAACAAAGTCATGGATTTGTTGTGCAAGAAGTGGGAGTCCTTAAATAACTACCCACAAATCTCCAAAAATGACTTTAAAATATGCCTGGACAGTTTCAAGGATTTCAGCACTTAGCTGTGTAACAGTGATTTCAGCTTGTCTGATCATTGTGAAGCAGAAGAGACCTGGGCTCCTCCAGTGTCTACAAACCCCTCCCTATGTCCATGAGGAAGATATCTCTGTTTTTTTTTCCCCAAAGAATTACCTTTTCATTAATTTTTCACCCAAAGCACTGCAGGCTTCATCAGTCCGACAAATTCAGGTATTGCAGCATATGTGTGTTGTTGCAGATGTAGCATCTAGCTCTGTGGAGCCCTTGTCCTGAACACTGGAATTCTAAGCTCAGCACTGTGGCCCTATTGTATGCCTTTTAGATTTGGAGAGATGCTCCAGGGCCGATTTGGCAGGTGATGTGTCACCTTTTATCCTCTTACATGGGGTAATTATTGTGGCTGTTGAAAGTCACTCTTCGTGATGGGCTGATTATTATCATCAGTTTGCTGAGATACCTATAGAGAAAAACGGCTGACAGAGGAAAAGACAGAGACGTTTTAATAGCTCTCAAATTGATGGACTGATACAATTTAATCTGGGCAATCAAAGCTGTAAAGAAAGCAAAGGCAGGCCTGGCCTGGTGGCCTTTGATAATCTCATGCTTGGACAGACGCCAACACCATCCTCATTGGATTGCACTTTGTATTTCTAAATCATGTCTTCACTTTCTAGTCCCTGCAGAAAGCAGTACCTTTGTTATTTGGCAACAATCTCTGGTACTGAGCTATTCACAGAACAGCTGAATTAACCTCCAGTTCCCCCTCATGCTTCAGGTGTCTAAATCTCAGAAATCAGATAGTGATGGGAATGAGGCAGGGGTTGGGGAAAGACATCTCATCCCAGAGCAGACAAGAGTGCAGCCAATTTCTCAAGTGAAATGGCATTAGCTTTGTCAGCCAGTGACCTCACTGAGTGACAATATCCCCCAAGGGAGGACTACCTGCCAGCCAGCCAATGGTCTCAGACTCCTTTCTGTGTGAACATGTCAGACCAGGAGCGCTGAGTTTGCTCTGAATAGGGTCAGTATTATGAAGAGGCAGCATGTTACCTGTGACCGTGCTGGCACTACCTCGCCTCTAAATGCTGCCAAGAATTGTTAAGAAACGCCTATCCGCTGCTTGAAAAACACTGTGCTCTACGTTTTTATGTAATAGCCTTTTATGAAAATCTTAGATATTTTTATAATTTTCCTTCCTTTGTCCCACATTAAGTCCCTTTTTTAATCTGTGTATTTGATTTCCATATATTATATTTTTTCTAATGGTAAGCAAAATAAAAGTTTCCTTAACATTGATTTGATATTATTTCTGTAGTAAAAGGAAATAAAATTTAAGAGTTGAATGCATGAACTAGGTGCTGTGGTACATGCTTGCAATCTCAACATCCAGAAAGTAAATATGGATCAGGAGTTGAAGGCCAGCTTGGGCTATATAGTGAGACAGAAGCCAGTCTAGCTACATAAACCTGGTCTTACAAAAACAAACAAATGGAAATATATTTAATTAGAAAAAACTAGGTGAGCTAGGGGAAATGGCTCAATACTAAAGTGCTGTATTACTTAAATCCATAGAACACAAATTTTTAAAAAAGCAAACCAAACAACCAACCAAAGAGACATATTGGCATGTGCTTTCAACGTGGGAGGTGGAGAGGTGGAGACAGAAGAATCTCTAGGTCTTATGAGTTAGGCAGTGTCCTGAATCACTGGGAATCTCTGTCTCAAAGTGTAAGCTGGAGAATAGTTAAGGGATATCCCTGAAATTGACTACTGGCCTTCACAAGCGTATGCAAACTCATGTGTGCATATATACTACAAACATACACACACAAATGTGTTTGTACATACATACCTACAAATGCAGAAAGGCAAACATGCTCATAACTGAAAATAATAAAAAAATCTTTTAAAATTATTAGGAATAAAGGTAAAAAAATAAATAAACAAAACAAATAAGCTGGGATTATATATGTGGCTGTCAAACAAACAAAGATGGAGAAAATGAAAATATGAAAACTAGAAATATGAAGAAAAATGATCACAATTCCAAAAGAAATTGTATGACATAAGATTTGTGGCCAAGTGAAAACTGAAAAAGAAATAGAATTATTGGATAATTTCTTATAAAAATAAAATCCAATTGAGACATTGCTAAACAACAAGAAAAACAGATACTTCTTATAGTACAAGTGTGGACTCTTTTTCAAAGCATGGAACACTCAGGCTGCATAAATAGTATAAGAGGCCACGCCCAAGTGGGAAGGTAACTTAAAGGCTACTGGCGGTAGGAATTCCTACAGCACCTCCCATTTTGTTAAAATAAGAGAGTTATAAGCCCAATACAAAATCATATACAATAAGAACAAATATATCAAGCAAGAAACATGTGATAAATGTTTTAATAATTACCCTATCCTAATGAGTTAAAGTCTTGTATAATAAATAACGGCCAAGTCATGAGAGGAAAATAACTACAACTATCTAGTCTTCAACCCCATCGACGATACTAGAAGGGAAATAACATTACTTGAAGAAGCAGGAAGTGTAATCAAACAACTTTCAAAATGTACAACAGATAACAAAGACAACTGTCTACCTGGGCAATCACCCAAAGTCTCATTTGTAATGTTGGAGCAACCAACTTTGGCTAAGGCCTAGAGTAACTGACAGACCATTTTCAGGGGCAAGAAATTTTTCACAACTGTCTTACCTAGTCTTGGCAAGATTTGACAGTTTTTTCCCCTATATCCTGCTTTTCCTATCTGGGCATCATGCATTTTGTCAGTGGTCGATGTATGGGCAGTTCCTTGTCCAAAGGCCAGTTTGCCAAGGAGAAAACAAACTCCAAGTGGAGTGTCTTTGGTGCTCAACATTCTCTCGGAAATAGATTGATGCTGCCAGGGGCAATCGTGTCTCACTTTAACAGAACCCTAAGGTATTTAAATGTCATATTCTACAGATCTTTTAAGTGGTTGAAGATTACCTATCTATGCAGAATACAATCTCTATGTATCAAAAGAATGTGATTAGTCTAACTATAAGAATGACAAGCATAGATGACTATTAATCTATAATTCTTAATACCTATATAACTTAAAGACTAAGACTTTATATTAAAATATTATACAATAAACAACTATACAGCAAATGAGGACAATAACCTCAAAATGTAAACAATGTATAAGTGTCTTGATCAGAGGTAGAAATGTACATTGCAATATAGTAAATAGATCATAAAATTATATCAACATATAAAAATGTTTTAAGTAGAGGTAGAAGCATGCCTGCATACAATATGACAAAATAATTTTGCCTAGACATACAAATATTGTAGATAAAAATAGGAACTTATTTAATATAAGTTAAGTTTGTATACAAAAATCTATACCAATGTAAATTGCCTATAAATAATAGCTCACAAGTATTCAGTCTATTACTCACTTTTATTATTAGTGTGAGTAAGCTCACAAATTCCTACATTATTAAATGACATTAAGGGTCATCTTTCTTCAATGCTTCATTTGAAAAAAGTGTAATCTACCATGACTGAAATTTATTCATAGATAAAATTTCCAGATTTTGCTAGACCATTGGCATCAGCATCAGGCCATAGAGATCCAGGACAAGCATATAAAGAATTCTAATAAATCAGTGTTTGAGCTCATAATAAAATGTTTACATTATATAAAAGAGTATTTAATATTATCTTTTAAAACCATATATCAATATCTATCTATCTATCTATCTATCTATTTATCTATGGAAATCATCAATGTCTTCAGTACTGAGCATCAAGACACTGATCAAGTTGTTTGGTGTGGTTTTCATTGGTACTGAGTACAACTGCCAGAATTCTGCCACTGAACTATATTCTTACCTACAGAATTGTATTTACCTAAATTTAAAGCATTTTGATCAAGGAAGAATATCTTCACAGCCTTATATCCTATCATAGAAAGCAAAAGTTATTAAAATATTATTATTTACAGTTGAAATAAGATAAGTCTTTTAGTTTTATGATGACAAAAATGCCTCCCAGTTGGCAAAGGCATACCTTTCATTAGAGCCCCAATTTTATTTGGTATTTAAGAAATAAACAAAAGCAAGTTAAATGGGAAGAAATACAATATAAAGCTCATATATCATACCAGACTTAAGGAAATAATAATGTGTGTGAGTGACTGGAAGATTAAGGAATAATTGAAGTTAAAGTAATAATATATCTTGCATTCCAATACGTGTGACTATCTCAGGTCACAGCATATTTATCAAAGTTCTCGTCACATTCAAGAAAAAATTTAATTATTGGAACAATTTGTCTTTGTACAGATGTCTCCTCTTCCTTCAATCTTTTTATATCTGTCATAGCCCCATTGAGAGCAGAATAGTTTTGAAATATTTATTACTTCTAGATTCAAAATTTATTCCCATGTTGTTACATGTTTTTTCTAGACTCTGCTTTAGCAGATAACATCAAATTGACACAGAATACTAATACCTGTGTGACCAGAAGTGTTCATAACCATTTCTTTATATTATATGAATCAAACGCGATGGATAAGTGAGTTCAGTCTTCTCTCTGTGGCCAGAGTTGAGACATAGATGACCTCTGGTTGTATGCTTCTGTGAAGATGCCCATTACACCACTGGGAATGTGTCTATTGAATGACTGAACATGAGGTGCTCTTTCCATTTGTGTAGTCGTGGTACGAACGATGAGGGGTAGAAGGTAACTGAGGGAAAGCACATCTGTAATAATTCCACAATACTCGGTTGAAAGTACAGTTGGTCTGAGAAACTCAAGATGATGCTAGCATACATTTTACACTCCAAAAACTCTTTGTCTCTTTGAATTATCCATCTGAGAGCTAAAACAGCTGCCTTTGTCATAATCCATGATGTTCCTACCTTTCCAACCTCAGGAGGTAAGAATCACTCTATGCAAACTTTCAGATCCATCTGTTACCTCCCTAGGTTAACATAACACACCAGAAATGTAAGGGGATCTTAGCGTTCTCTTTATTATAAGTGGGTAGTTTTTATCTGTTGCTTACTTATTTTGTTTTGACGTTTTATGTGTGACTGGCTATCATTTTTACTGTATAAGGAAGATTGTAATTGAGACATCATAAAGGAAATGGGTCCCTTGGAAAAGCTTGCACCAGAAAAGTCCCTTGATAGAAAGCTGAGGCTCAGTAACAAACTGGGAATGTGCCTGAGTCCAGGTCACTCAGAATTGGTCTCAACCTCATACCACATACCTGCAGCTCTGTGAACAGCCTCCATACACTGAGAATGGCCCAGACAAGATTATTGTCATTTACACATCAACAATTTCCTAATAGACAGTTGCATGTAAATTGATTCACCCCAACTGATTAAGAACTGGGATGAAGTAGTCCAGAGCAGGATGCTATCTATGTGCTTCTTCATACTATACTTCTCACTATGTTCTTTGTCAGATACTATATAAACCTTTTTTATTCTTGAGTGATGACTGAGTTCTTGTGCAGATCAGCCAATACCTCCAACCATTCTAGTGACCCATATGTGGAACAGGAATTTTCTCTCAGCTTCTCACTTCTCTCAATTTGGAACCTTTGCAGGACGTAGAGACAGGTAACGTAGGGCTATGACAACCCCTAATGTTACCTGAAAGTCTTCTTGCTTCAGCACTAGGCTTGATAGCCCCTAAAACACTTGGGTCAGGGCTTCAAAATGCCAGAAAGCTATGATTTGCATACTCTGCTTTCTTGCCACAGCCCTGCCTGCTTTGTATACAGATTCCTCACCACCCATAAAAGTTAGCAACCCAGCTCTCTGTACTGTTCTGGTGGGTGAGGGACTTAACCTACTGTCACACTGCTATGTCTCTGTTTTGGGACCCTTGGGGAACTCTTCTATGACTAGGGTCTGTTATTTATGGGGCAACTCTTTGTTGTAATCCAATGGTCTGTTTTACAACAGCTCCTATAGTTTCAGCAGCCAGGAAAAGAGCCTAGTTTAACATATCCTTCAGTGGAAAATTCCTTGTCTCTTGGAACTGAGGCGGCTCTCTGGCCAAGCTAGCTCTTTGTTGAGATCCTTCATCACAACCTCAAACTTTTTCCTAAGAAGCAAGCTATTAGGCTGGGCATTCAGGGCACCCCTTTCTCTAGTCTGCAAGTGCCAGCTTTAGATAAGCCACTGAAGTGCAAAACATAGGTGTAGTGCCTTCATATACACCTTTCAGGTAGTGATAAATGAGGCTTAATGTCTACCACATCCCACATTATGCCTTCCACATGGTTCAAGTATATGTAATCCCTGGGAACGAAAGGAGACTACTAATAGCATAAAATACCCCTTTCAAGTGTGTTCTTGAAACTGTGGTTCACAGAAGGTTAGCAAATCTCAAAGTAGATAGCAATTATTCACTGTAAGTCACAAAATAATTATTTAGAAGTCCAAGTTTCACTCAGGAAAAATAATGTTGGTCAACACGATAGGCCAAGAAAGCAGTTACACTATAGCCCTTGTGTAGTTTTGTTCTTTTATCCTATAAAAGAAAACTATCTGAAAGCCTTAGGAGGAAGCCAGTTAGCAATGTTTCTCTATGGCCTCTGCTTCAGTTCCTGTCCGCAGGTCCCAACCTCGGGTCTCTGTCAAGAATTTCCTTCCTGATAGACTATAACAAATTAGCTAAATAAACCCTTTTCTAACCAAGCTGCTTTTGGATATGGTCTCTATCACAGGAATAGAAACTTAACAGGGAAAGAAAATGCTCCCAGGAATAAAATATTGCAGGGACCATGTCTTGGCTATGAAAGGGGTGCATGGGACTAGAGAAAGCTGTTGAATGGTCAGAGTTTACTGAACTCAACTGAAATCTTGGATCATAGCAGTGTTGAAAGAGTGGCAGATGATGGGTGCCTGTTTTCCCAGAAAAGTAAGGAATCTGTCAGGACTGCTCAGGTGATATTTTGAATTAAGAATCTATGGTTTGGAGCTAGTTATGGCTCACAAATCATCTATTCTAAGAAAAAGCCACTGTCATTGAGCTGAAATCTGGGAAACATTTCCCCTCCTATTAAAGGACTACAGAGAACCTGAGGCTTTGTAGTACATGATAGGGGCAGAAAATAGGTGCGTAGAGGCCACTGTAACCTTAACAGAGATCTCTATATATAGGGGATGCCAGAACTCTTGGGTGACCGTAAAGGACAGTAGCCAGTTGGTAGGCTCTATTCCGAGGTTAACTGTGTGTGCTATGGATGGCAGAGAAGTAGAGATATTCTGGCCATTTGGAGCACAGAAGGTCAAAATTATGTTTATGTTTTAGGTTTGCACATTGAGTTATTTACAATGCTGGCCTTTGGTTTTGCCTAAGTATTGCTGTTTCATGCCCTGGTTCTTCTTTTTAAATATGAAGTGTGTGGGAAAAGTTGAGATCACTTCATGTGCTTGCACAGGTCCTGGGTTCAGTTCCCAGGACCCATATGATGGCTCAGCTCTATCTGTAACCACAGCTCCAGGGACTAAAACTTTCTTTTGGTTTCTGATGATAATTTCATATGTATGGCACACACACATACTTTCAGGTAAAACATTAGTGCAATTAGTGTTTTATTTTTTTAAATGTGTATTTTAAGCCAAAATGAATTCAAAGCAATACAGAAAGCTGCCCTTTGTTCTTCTGAGCACACACACACACAAAAAAAACTACCGAGAGGATATTAGAATTCTAAACACATACACGCTAAAATTAAAAATATTGAAAAAAAGAACAGGTTAACCACAACAAGATCAAAGTAGATTATTTCAAAACCTACTTTTACCAATAGAAAGTCCATTAGGACAAAATAGAAATAGAGCCATGGGAGTTATATGACACCATTGATCAAATGGACCTAACAGATATTTAAAGAATATTTATCAAAAACAGATTCTTTTCAGCAACCCATGTAAGTTTCTCCAAAGTAGATCACTTATCTTTGCACAAAGCAAGTCTGTAATTCCCATCAATACATTCTGGCTTATTGGAGAAGGTTATAGGTTATAGTGGAGAAATGTATTGCTATCACTGAGCTAAATAAACATAACATCAAATGGCCTTCTTAGAATCTATGTTCATACTCACAGAGAAATGCCATTCTTGCCTTAATGAGATAAATCTATCTTTACAACAAATGGCAAGGCATGCAGAAATCCATGGCTTCTAAGGATGGTGAAAATAATGGACAGATGAGTCCTCATCCCTAAACAGGACATTTCTATCCCCTCTGATACTCGGAGAACATCACAGAAGAGGAGCAGAAAGAGTATAAGAGCTAGGAAATAAGGAGTAGGGTCAGAAAAATACTATTTTTTTTGCATAGAATAGCCATTGTAAGTGTGATCTCACAGTAGATGTGGTGGCATAAAGTGCGCTTGCACATCACGGAGTCTGATGACAGCTAAGCATGTACTGGGAGATGCATGTGGAGCCCAAATTATTGTTGAGCTTTTGGATTTTTTTAATTTAATTTTTTATTTTCTTTTTTATATTCATTCTTTTCTTTATTATTATTTTTCCATTCAATTATTTACACTTCCTTCCCTCTTTCCTGAAGGCGAATTTAATTAATCCAGGCCAGTGGGTACAAGAAGACAATTTTAATATAAAAGCACACTCACACACCCGGAGTTCAGCGATCCAC